>NW_028186487.1:411319-447478 GCF_003343005.1 Rhea americana
CCCAAAATGGCGGGCGCGGTTTTGTGCTCGGCGAGTCCATACAGCGCAATCCCTCCCTTGTGAAGCTGTAAGACCCACAGGCGCAGCGCGCTTTGCTGTACGGAGCTTCTCCGGTGACAAAGCCGGCGGTTAGACGCGTAATGTGCCTGACGTTAATGTCCACTGAGGGCCCAGCACGGGGTCCAGCTCGGCAGCGCGCAGTTGGGTTGCGCTGGAGACACGATGAGAACTGGCTGCCACGTTAAATGAGGACACGACCTTTCCTTTCTTCTTCGCCCCCAATACCCACTTAATTATGGGGCCCTCGAAGCAGTTTTACCTCAGGAGCACCGCTCAACTGAGCGCTTTAATTGCAAGTTATTTTTATCCCGGAGACAGCTCTCCGAGGACGAAAATAAATGGAGCAATGAGACATCCCCAGGTGGGGCCAATGATAAGGAACGGCAAAGTAAACTGCGCTTATTCTCTCGAGGAAGAGATTTGAAGGTGACCTCGGGGCGGCTCACGGCGCCCGGCGAGCCCGACCCACCGGCCGCGGGCCAACGGCTCCGCGGCTCCTCACAGGGAAGGAGGGGAGGAGCAAGCAACGGCGGCCCCCGCTGCGCGGGCCTGCGCGCGGGGCAGTAAAAGCGCCGGTGGTGCCCGCGCTGTGCCGCCTGTCCGCCGTGGCCGGGGTCTCCTGACGAATGAGCCGGGAGTCTTTGAGGAAAACACCGCGAAAACGGCGGCAGCTGCGCGCGAGGCGCCCTGACCCTAATCGTGGGCTTTACCTCAGCGCCGCCGGCCGGGCTGCGTGACGAGCGCGGCGCGGAGCTCTCCCATTGGCCAGCGCTCCGGCGTTCTGCCGCTCCAGCGGGCGCCCCACCCCCGGCGTTCTAACACGCAGTCGAGACGTTCCAAAGCGTTCCAACGCCCGCTCTCGGCGTTCCGGCACGTTCCATCGCGCCGTCCTGCCGTTGCAGCGCCATGTCGGGGCCTAACGGGGAGCCGCACGTGACGGCGGGCGCAGCCGGGCGGGACGACGGCGGCGACGATGACAGCTTCGGGGAGGAAGGTGGGTGGGGGCCGCGGGGTCCAGCCAGACCGGGCTGCCCTGCCTGGCCCTGCGCCCAGGGAGGCCGCATCTCCCCTCGCTGCCTCGCGTTGTTTGCGCTAACTGTAGGGTTAGCCTTTTTCTAGATTTATTGCTGCAAGTCACTGCCTTGGGGATTAACGCTTGCCAGTGAACTCTATTTATTAGTTTTCCGAAACCAGACCTAGTGCTTGCCAGGACTCGTCTGATGACCTTGTGGTTACATAGGCCGAGGCGGAGGAGATGATTCCTTCCCCCAGTGCAGCATGGCAGCTATTGCATGTTGCATTGAGTTGGTTCTTTTTTTGTGTGTGTGTGAAAAGCTGATTTAGTGCTTTTGTTAGGGTACAAGCCTTGATGACCAAGGAAAAAGGATGTTCAGATTTTGAACCCACAGGAGAGATCGCATGGGTGGATCTGGATGAAGTAATTGTGGGYGGAAAAACTAATGTAATCAGCTTGGCAGATTCCACTTTCAGTCACTTCTGCAATGCCGAAGTATGACATTTTTGATACTGTCCTGACCAGTTAAACAAAAAATGGATGGAGGAAATGAGAAAATAGTAGAGCTCAAATGGGTATGTAGAGGTCATTCTTAATATCACAAGTCTTTTGAAGAGTAAGCACATAGCTGCTCTCCTCTTGAACGTGGGGAAGAGTGAAGCTTTGCTTTCCCTTTCCCCAAAGATAATTGAGTTTCCAGCAAGCACAGACCTGACCTGCACAGGTGAATCTTGTTGTTCTGGGTGACCATCTCACAGTGACAGGAGGAGCATTTCTGTTGCTGTAGTACCCCAAGAATGGTAACAGCACCACATCATCCAACAGCGATTTGTGTTTCAAACTTCTTAAAGAGCTAAGAGATGCAGTGGATGGATGGAGAAAGTCACTAAATATGATTTACATCAAGTCTCTACATTAGGCTATTCTGTTTGTAATTAGCTGAGGTTTTGTGCACACTATCTAGTTATAATGATCTGTAGATATTACTGATTTAGTTGAGGGAAAACTCAGGATCACTTCTTTGATCTCCCAACAGGAGACTGGTCAGTATGTATGGGCTTGGTGTGACACCAGTTAGGAAATGATGAAAGTAACTGACTTTACTCATCAGGGTCTAGTGTGTGCCAGGGCTCTGGGCACTTTGCCCACAAGGGCACCAGGGCTCAGCAGCTGAGCAGGGCAAAGCCAGGCTTGTGAGCTCAGCAATTTTTCAGCATGGCTCAAATGCTCACCTCAGAGCTCACTAGAAAGGTACCCAGAGCACCTCCTCCTCATCATTTTCTCTGTTCTCTGTTACTTCAGAGTGCTGTTCCAGTCAGGTGCTTTGTGTGTATTACACTTGGCTCTAATGCTCTCCCAGCTGCTCAGAGGAATCTGGTGGAGAACAGCCAGCCGCAGCTGGGGAGGTGTGAACTTGTCTCACTTATGCAGGTCTCTTCCTCTCCTGCAGCCCGTAGTCCCCACAGGCCTCAGCTCATCGATCACACAGCTTGACGCCTTCCTCCCATGCTTGCTTAGCCTGTGCATCTTCGGAAGGGAATGTGAGACCGGTTCCTCCTGAGGTCTACTGTAACCCCTGGGTTTCCAGCTCATGCCAGACTTCCAGTTCCTAATTAACTTGTCAGCAGAGGTTTATCTTGTCTGGTTTTCCAGTGTGGCTTTTTGTTTTTCTCCAAGATTGCATGGATATTGCTTGGAGCAATTCAAAAGCAGGGTTTTTTTATAGCAACAACACAGCTATCTTCATCTGATTAACAGTACTAACACGCATTGCTGTGAAATGCCACTGTATTGGGACTAACAATTCTGTACTTGAAACAAGCGCTTTAAGTAAGAAACTGTAACTAGGGAACCAACTTCCACTTCACTATTCAATTTGTCTATTAGGTTGCATAAATCTAACAGGATCATTTTGAATGAGTTTCTTCTGTTTTTAACTTGAAATACCCAAAGTCTTAATGGTGCATGAAAATGCTGTGGATGGACTTGGTGTTCCACAGTTATTTCACTTTGGAAACTGGTGTGGCTCTGTGGCATCTTCAGGTCTCATCCCAGCTTCTGCCACAGTAAAGACTCTCCTGTTTTGGCTGCCTGACCCAAACCAGGCCCTTGTAAGACACAACTCAGCCTGGAAGCCTTAAACAAGTAATTTACAGAATGTAAACTCTCTGATATGCTCCCCAAATGCTTGCATTCTCATCAGGAAAGATGATCCCTAAGGCTGCTAAAAAGGCTTAGTTGTCCTTGGGATTTATTTAGTTCAGTTGCAGATCCCTGCACATTAGCCGTCAGCCTGGGATGAGCTATTTATGTAAGAGATCAAAGGCTGTCGGATGCGCTCAGAATGCGTTTCACTGTGCACAGGTTATTTGCCTTCGATCTTGTTACCAGTCTTGCTTTCCCATTGGTCTCATTTGATCAGTGAACACAATACAGCCAGGATTCAGTTACATTTTACTTCACCGAACCTATGGCAGGTAAGRCATGGCCAAAATGCTGTAGGCATGTTTTACAAGAGCTGCTGCTGCCTTAACTGACTGCAGTAAGAGAACTTAACATTGTTCAGTCTCTCATTTCCCTTTCCTTTAGAATACGCAGCAATAAACTCCATGCTAGACCAGATCAACTCTTGCTTGGATCACCTGGAGGAGAAGAACGATTATCTACATGCCTGCTTGAAAGAACTGCTCGAGTCCAACCGCCAGACCCGCCTGGAGTTCCAGCAGCAGCAGCTTCAAAGTGAGCAGCAGAACATGGGAGACAATGTGCAAGATTAGCAGGCAGAGCCTGCTGCCTAGTTGACTGGCCACAAACTGTCAGTTATTATCACTAAGGGGACATTTACTCGTTGCTGATTTAACGTAAAACTCGAATAGAAGAGTACTTCCTACCTGTTATGTGTCCCTTCCTGTGGTTGTGTCCTGGTATTCATCTCTACGTTCTGCAATGTGATGTAAAATGTGATGTAAAAAACACTTGCAGACATCTTAGACCAGGCTCTTCTATCCCCTTCCAAGCAGATGAGACAAGCCACTGCTGTGATGTTTTTGACTGTCGTAATTGGCAGCTGCCTACCTCCTTAAGCTGCCATTAAGGTCTCAGGCCTTAGAGAGAAGCATAGCAGGTGGTTAGCTTCCACCACAATGACAGCTGTATAGAGAAAGGAGATGGGGTCTGCCTGCCATGGGCTGTGAACAGTGCTCCCTGTACATTTTGACAAGAGTATGCATTGAGCTTTGTGGTCTGAAGTCTTACGAACCTGTCAGAATGGCCTGGAGCCAACATGGTAAAGTGAATCTTACTACATTGTTCTACTTTTGTACAGTTAAAAGTTTTGGGGGGAAGTTAGGAAGTTATTTATTTAAAAAAATAATTGTTTTATTAAAAAGTTTTGAAACAAAATTTGTTCCTAAAGCCTTCAATATGAAAACAGACCGTCTTAAGTCTTGTACTGTTAACAGATGACCAAGACACACATCCTTGCCTAGCTCAGGATACAGTCCTGGTCCAGGAGTGCGCATCCTTGAAAGAGAACTTGTTTGAGGAGCAGAATGTCTCAACTGGACATACAATCGAGATTAACTACCTTTCTAACTGGAAAGGAAACTGAGAGGAGCTACAGAGGATTCTTAGGGAAAAATCAGAGTACGTCCATCTAATCCCTGAACCTTGTCTCTATGAAAATCAGATCACCACCTTCTTTCAGGTTCAACAACCCAAGCCTCAGTCTTTCCACAGAACTAATGTATCCCAACTGTACAAGTAATAGTCAACACCATTCTGTATTAGACACGCTAAAGCCAGGCTTATTTTATTCTTAAAATAAAAACAGCAGTAAAGTTGAAGGTTTTCGCTCTATTAAAAGACTCCGAAAATAAACATTTCCAGCAAATATCATGGGTAAAGGGCTCTCCCTTTAAGGCCATTCTATCTGGGCTTGCGCCTAGTAGAGCGCCTGCACCCAGCAGAGGTAAGACTGGCTGCCTCACCTTTGGCAACAGAGGAAGGCTCAGCTGCTTCCTCCTGGCCTGTGTTTGCTGCCTCATTCCGTTCTAACCCCCCTCCGCTCCCTGGACCCTGGCAGTTGTCTGTGCCTTCACTTTGCCTGGCTCCAATGCCTTCTTCCTCCTTACACTCAGCATGTCCCAACAGCTCCCCTACGGTGCAGCTCTCTTCAAGGAGCAAGCAATCGGCACTAGTGGTAGCGGACTTGTTCTCCTCCTGTAGATTTCCTTCTTCTACAACCATGACTCCACACATGTCATGAGTCTTGCTGGCTAGACTTTTGTCCTCTGCTACAGAGGTGGCCAGCTCATCCTTACCCTCTGGAGACTGTGAAGCTGGTTCTTGTACTGCCGACAACTCTGTACCTTCCTTGCCTATCCCGTGATCAGCATTCATCTTCTTGCTGGCATCGGCAGCTGTAGTAGGAGGCTGTTTCTGATCACCCAGCAATTGGGAGCTGGAGCCCTGGGAATGCAAAGGAGCCTCGGGGTAGGCAGCTGGGGCACGATGCCTTGCTGCCTTGTATCTCTGCAAACATAAATAAACCACTGTGAGAGATAAGCCCAGCCCAGTTACTGCAGCAAGTAGCAGCTGGTCCAGGAAAACCTGTACAAAGACAGCAGTGAGTGACAGCTAGAATCTGCAAAGGTGCATACTGTCTCAGCAGCTCTCCTGGCCTGGCTGCTGAGCCTTTTGAACAGAGAAGGGTTAGCTCCTGTGAGGAAAAGTGCTGATATTAGAAATTTAACTCTCTCTTGCATTACTTAATGCTGAGTAAGTGCATGACATGTAGCTCCTGAGACAAAATCATGTTTTGATAACTGTTCATCTCAATCAGGGATTTTGTAGATACAACACTAAAAAAAATGAGAACTCTTGCCCAGCCACTGCCAAGATTCAGCTCTGGACATGTATCCTGGACACACATGACTATGGGCTGTCCTTAGCTAGAGAGGAGTGATTTAACCACCATGAGAAGAGTGTTTAACCACCACAGCAAGATTTAAGTTGAAAGCTTAAGATTTTTCATTCTGCTGATATAATCTGTGCAGTCACACTGCCCTATGCACGAGGATCAGAGAGCCCTTCAGTGAAGCTGTTGTTGGGAATACTACGATATCAAGAATATCTTCTTTAATATCTACAAGGTACAGAGATTTTCTCTAGAATGCAGTTAAGCATATTATCAATAAAATGACTCATTTACACTAGCTACCACTGTGAACCACCAGTGGTCTGTAAAGAGATAAACAAGGCCACTCTCTCTGGACTGGATTTCAGAAAAGCAGTAGCTCTGCTACTGGTATCTGATATGCATGAAAAAGCTGGTCTTCAAGTCCCAGACAGATTTTGAACTAAGGGAACAAAACAGGCTTTTTCTTTTCCACAGCAGTTCCCTTCACCATCAACTCACTTTCAGCTTTCTGCTAAAAGGTCCCTTGAACTGGCACTACCATTACACCTAACAATTTAAAGAAACTATTTTGAGTGTACTGGCTTTCACCACTGTGTAAGGAGTGTTACTGCAGTCTAYAATGTGGAATTAAGGTGCTTCAGACAGCCAGCTTTACATTTTAATTCAATTTATCACTGCAGGCTTTTCTTTCCATTTCCTCAAATCATAGGATTCTTTTCATGGGCAGGGTATTATATTCCCCACTTCTAACTACTCAGAAGTATCACGTGTAATAAAAGTATGGTCAGGGCCATGGCTACTATTTGTTTGCAACATTCATTCAGTTTCATTTTAAAAAGTTTTCCCAGAACTACTATAGGTTGCTTTCAGAAGAGGGAGGAGAATAACTGACAGTTTCTGTTCCCTAGTGCTCTGAATAGAGTGAGAGGCTGGATACCATTACACACTGGGGTAGATCAGTTGAGTCATAACTTTGAACCAAACTTTAGCTAGGCACAAGCATGCTGGTTTGTTTTCAGAGTGATGCTGTGAACTCCCTCACCAGCAGGCAATTYTCTGTTTCAAAACCCTTTGCTGAGCTAATCTGATGAGAAAAAATTCTTTCAACCTCAGAAACTGGAAGGGATTTAACTCAAACTGTGACAACTCTGAGGCCTCTAGGCAGTCAAGATGAATAGTTATCTGTCTGGAGATATTTAGGGTTGGACTCTTGTCCTTCCAGGTCACTAAAACATCCATTTGAAGGGTGCCCGATCAGCTCTAAATGGGCCAGAAGGGAGGCATACACACTGCTGCTGCAGTTTCACTCCAAGCTGATCTAAAGTAGGGCAGGAAAGTTTTGTTCCAGAAGTGACTAGCAGGAGTGAGAGAGGATGAGCAACCCCTGAAGGAACAGCTGTAGTCTTCTCCAGCTATTTGCCATTCCAAATCCACAGCTCTAAGTGCTGATTTCTGCAGCAACCCCAGCCTTTGTTGTAGGCAGCAACAGCAGACTGGGAACAGTTAACCTGTCTGAAGATTAGCCAAAAACTACTACGATACAACAAAGACTGTATCTGTGGTAGGGAAGCACAACAGCTTTTGTTCAGGCAGGTTTGGGGTGCAGGCAGAAGACAAGGTTACAGTGGAACCTCTCTTCTTAGCAGGGTCAGGGAATACCACTCTCCTACACAGGCAGGGCCCAGCAGTGGTCACCAAAGGGAGAGAGTACAGATGGTACAAGTCCTGCATACCCAGCATGAGACACTAATCCAGCCCCTCACCCACRGCAAGTCAACAAAGACAGAATGATGAAGGCAGACTCCAGACCAGCTCAGTAGGGAAAGGTCCCACATAGGAAAGCAGCAAGGGGGCAATAGGGGCATTACTGCTTCTTCAGATGGAGCCAGTAAAGCAAAGGAGCAGCATCAGTTGGCCRAGGTTTGTGCTAAGGAGTTTCTAGAAAAGGTAGCAGACAAACTGACTAACTTCCTGCTACAAGTTGAACCTTAGGGCCCAAATGGACTCTCACTGGCACCTGGCTTGTAGTTTCCATCATCTAAATAGTGCTGTAATGTTTACTTCCACATTTTTAAGATGTTTATCTGATATTACCTGACCCCTTATGGATGAACCACACCTGCAATTCCAGTTAAAGGAGCTGTTCCTGCAGTCAGTGTAGCATCACATGAAAAAGATGTGTATGTACCAACTTTCTTGAACAGCCTCTTTCTGTCTAGCTCTTTCCCCATTTTGACCCACCTTTAATCTTTCTAACAGAGAAAAGAAGATGCCTAGATTTGAATGAGAGACTCCACAGGTTCAGCAAACAGAGCAGACACTCTGAGAAAGATTTCCAGCTAGAAATGGGCAACAAGATGACAGCAGCAGTAGCTGGGAAGCAGGACTGGACTRGTTTTCAATCTACAGGGGTGATGGAGACAAGCACAGAGCACATCAGGGAAAGCTGTGGCATGATGGACATCAAGGATGATGGAAATCAACTGAAGACAAGACAGCTAACGTGGAGGAGTCACTGAAGAGACACGCACAGGGGTAACAAATGCCAGGCCATGCAATTGCCAAAGGGTCTAACCTGAAAGTTCTCAAAATGCATCAGGGACTTGCAGTGTGCGAGCCGGGCAGCAGAGTCGCTATGGTAGAATTTGTGACACAGCCTGCAGAGGTAACCTGCGACGGGGACCAGAAAATCCAGGCCTGCGAAACGGGAGGGGAAGGGAAATCACAGATCACATTGAATGGAACTCAAAATAATGAAAGTATGTTAAAGGGAAATTAAAGGTGGTGGTGGKGGGAATAAAAATGGAAAGCTTTGCTTCTGTTAATCAGGGATTTGCAAGATGACTTGCTGAATATCTCATCTTACCACAGAATGGCTGTGTGGCTGATATTCAGAGAGAAATCTGGCTACCAGAGCAAAGAAACTAAACAGAGTAAAAAGAAGAAATAAAAAAGAAAAGAAAAGAAAAAAGAATACAATGGAAAACTACAGAGAACATGTGATCTAGTGTAATGGGATCAAACCAAGCAGAAGACAGCAGGCGCGCAAGAGGAACACGCAGAGAACATTCACAGCATGAATCATTATTCCATCTGCCACATGATAGTGGAAGGTTACAGCAATGTGGAAAATTGGTGTAAACAGAGCTCTCCTTGGGCACCAAACAGCCTCTGCAGAGCTGCCCTCCTCACAACATGAGTGGCCATTAGAGGTTTGAAGTCAGAGCTGCTTACATGGTGGGGACTGGAGACAGCCATCTGGAGGCAACACTGCCCACCAGTTCAGAAACGTGTCTGAACAGCCACTAGGTAGAGCGTGGGGGTTCTGAAGCAGAGGAAACATGCACAGTCTGGGCTCTGGCAGAGAGCTCGATACTGTCAGCACTGCTCAGTATTTCTATAAATGCTGCATTTCTGCTGGAAAATGTTCTGATCAACATGCTCTCAGGCTACATCCTCTTTCCAGAGCATCCTTTATTTGCTATCTTTCCTCAGTACTTCTCCTGCCCTACTTGTTCTGTTCCCTACCTTGCTAAAATAACTGGCTCTCATCTTTTCTTCCTAAAAGACGAAAGGTAGCTGACAAACATCAATCATATCCTTATGTTTACCACTGAGCAAGAGAGCAATGTTTGGCCCTTTCTCCAGGCAGCAGTGACCTGCACCAGTCTGATGCAGATGCTGGAGCAGTATGGCTCAACAACTCATTACAACAGTAGGTAGATACAATTCTTTCTTATAGCTGTGACCAGAGAAGGCTTTGTGGGCCCCAGTGCTTAAGTGTGCTTGCTTACCATAGGCTGTATCTGGACAGTACTTCTCACTTCCTTCGTAATCCTCCAGAGTCACTTCTTTCAGCCCAGTCTGGAAAGCAGAAGAATGTTAGTGCCTAGTGCACCTACACCAATTCCCTTCCTGAGCCTGTAGTTTTTTACTGTTAAGCCTGGGAGCAAACCAGAGGATTCAGGTACCAGAGAAGGAGTTGCACAGCATCTGGTTAGGGACAACTAAAAATAYTCAGTGTCGGGAGACCACTTCATTACAAGGATTTAAAATGCCCCCAGCACTCCAACTGTGAAGCACCTTAGCCATGTACCTGCTCTTGATAATTGTTCTCTACTGGGAAAACAATACTTGTCAAGTAAATCTCCACACATATACATGCTACAGGACTAAGCTGCTGCTGGGTTACTCCAAGAAACTATGACAACATCTTTGTCAGAAATCTGTCCTCTCAAATAAACAAGTTGCTTCTGCTCTTCAGCAGCAAGATAATGTTCGAAAACACCAGTAGAAACTGCACAGCATAGTAGAAAAACCCTTCTCCATCCCATGAGTAGTGTATGGGTCTCTTTTGCACATCCTGTGTGCTCTGGAAGAATCCCAGAGTCCTCATCCTCCCGCTGCAAGGTGCGGAGTTGACTGGACAATTGAAATCCTTAGCTCAGTCAGCAAAGACCAAYTAAATTACAAGAGCCCAGAGCAGATTCTCAGATCAGACTTTCTCCTTTGTCATGGCATACCTGCTTGGCAGCAGAATCTTCATTCTCTACCAGCACTACATCAAGGTCTTCCTCCTCACCAGCTCCCTCTTCCTCCTCCTCCTCCTCCTCATCGTCTTCAAAACAGCCAACAGCATCCACTGTAATTAATTCCTCTGAATCTTCTGGGCTGCCCAGCTCCTTCTCTCCCAGCCTCACCTATCAGGTACAGAAAAGAAAGATCAGACCAACTTTGCACACTCCACCTGACCAAGGAAGACACCAGATGGCTGAACAAACTGCATTTGATGCCTAGATGAGGCTGCAAGAGAGGGACAAAGCTATCTTGCTTCTAGACGCATCCAAACCTTGCCCTTTTTTCCTTCATTTCTTTAAGTTCTGATAATGGAACTCCAGACAAAGATGAGAAGAACAGGGCTGGAAGAAATGCATGCCTTCTTCGTCATCTTAGTCAGGAAAGCTGAAAGTTAACATGCTCTGCAGCACAGCTGCCTCCAATGCTGCACAGATCTCTCCTCAGGTAATATTACCTCTTTGGCTTTCTGTTTGTGCTCAGGGGATTTCATATGCTCCACAAACTTGCGAGGGGTCTTGAAGTGGCGACTGCAGACAGTGCAAAAAGGACGGAGTGAGCGTTTGGCCAACTGAGGAAAGAGGGACGAGAAGATCCAGTAAGTCACAAGAGGCATCACTTTAGGAGAAATGCAGATAAATCTTCACTGAAACAAAGTCACAGCCCTTCCTAGAACAGGGAGACCACAAAAATGAGTYGTCTTTACAGCAGAAATGGATCCCTACTGCCAAAGAGATGGAGAATGTATGTGCAGAGCAGAACATACATGGTTTATAAAAGGTGTCCTTGCACTTGTCCCCTAGGAGCCAGTAACTACGGTGTCCTGCCCAAATTTTAACTTGAATATTTACACACTGCCCACCAAATATTCCTCTATTCAATTATAATTGATTAGGTRAGTATCTGTGCATACAAGAAGATGACAGACCATACTTATTCAGAAAAAAATCAAAACAAAACCACAACCCAAAGGTGCTTCAGGCGGTATTAATTTAGTATGACACCTGGTGGTTCAACCAACACCAGTGTTCAGAGACAGCAGGTAATATGGCCTTGCCCTCAGGCAGTGAGGATATTACAGGCAGAACTTCCCGTGCATCTCTCCTCTCCAATCATCTTTCCCTTGCTGCTTGTGGAAAACGAGATGTGAGACACTTCCACTCAATCTCCATGAAAGGTCAGGACAAAGAAGAAATTCATGCTATGTTAACAAACACAGCATACCTTGTGTTCTTGGGTCCTGCGATGTTTGATTAGATCCCCTGTGAAGTGTATCTGACAAGTGTTACACCATCGTTGCTGGGTCTCTCTGAAGTGAGAACAGAGATATAAGTCACACCTTTTTACATTCTCCAAGGAATACTGCAGCCTGCAATCTGTTCTCAGCATTATTTTCCTAAGCATACCTATCTTCACAGACTGGTATTTATCTTCGCTCCTTCCCTGCCACTCATACATCTTCATGTAACTCATGTTGACAAAAAGGCACCAGTCAAAACAAATCTCCAAGCTGTATGAAAAACTACACAGCAGGTTGATGTCAACACTGGAGTTCTTCAGCAGTAGATTTGCTTGAAAGAGATTAAAGTCCAAGAAACTACAAGGATTTTGCACTTTACCACCCGTAACACTGATACAGTGAGGAWTTTTGCAACCTATGTGGGTCCACACAAAAATTTTGTTAGGTCCACGTTCAGATTTTGTTTTCTATAAAACACCAACACCTACCCATCTTTCTCTGTCAGCATCTTCCGCTCCTTCACCATGGGCAGTAGAGAGACAAAACAAACATTGCTCATGTGTTGAATCTCCCCAAGTCGCTGCTGGTGTTGAATCCCAGCCATGTGGGATTGGAAATTCTAAGAGGTAAGTTAGGAGAAAGTCATATAGATGAATTCAAAATACAGAAAAATAACAAGTATGAGCTATGCTTTCCATTCTCTTGACTGATGTGTAACAATGAATTGGTATAAAAGCTTAAGAGCATGGTTGCCTGTGGGTCCACCCACACTGGTTCTSTAGCACGTTGCTTGCCAGCTGCTTAGAACAAGTTTTTATCTCCTGCTCGAGAGCTTTTTTTATGCTCCTTGTTCCTAAAGCATGAGCTCTTGCTAACATGTCTCCTGCTGCATGTCTTCCCCATGGCAGCTGGCCATCCAGTTCTTTCCCTTGTCCCTCCCATCCCCATCAGACCTGATGATTTATACCTGCTGACTGCAGCAGTCAGTCTTGCAGATGTAACAGTAGAATTTAAGGACTGATTCAGGGCTAGGATCAGCTGTGCCCACCTCACAGGTCCAGTGCCCTGGTTTCAGAGCTGTTGTACTGATAGCTCTGCTCTCGCTGCTCTGCTGGATAGTCACTTTCAGTGAACCTCCGGAGCTCAATACCTGCCAAAATAAAAGGTCAAGACTGATTCCAATCCCTCTGTAGGAAAAACTACAGATTATACCTTGCTTTTTAAATGCAACCTGTGCTCCCTATCCATTAAGAAAATGCATTTATGCTTGAATGCACAGGAGGCTGATCAAAAAGACCCTTATACACACTCCTTCTCCCAACACTGCTAGATCAGCAATGCCCATGTCATTAGTAACAGGCTTGTTAGTACAGGCAGTTGTTGCTATAGCTTCTGCAGACACTGTATTATCCTGTCCATGGAGACTGGAGCAACAGTATCTTGGTAAGAGATGCTATCAGCTCATGCTTCTCCATTGCTGAACTAAAGGCAATTCTGCACCACACCCAATGGAAGATGGAACCAATCAAACAAGGGCAGGATGACAGATCTGAAAGATCACTAAGCCACAAATATATCCAGTTATGGAAGACTATCAAATCTGATTCAGGAAAAAATGGCTAAATCTTTATCTGTTTTCACAGTTTACACAACTTAAGGACCCAGGTTAATGTCTGTTGCATGGGAAAGGCATTTGGTATAACAGGCTCTGTGGGTGCTAGCTTATTCCCAGTGTCAAAAGGGATCTCTGCAATGGAGGGGGAGGTTGTATGTTCTGTCCCAGTTAGTCTGCATGGAGTAGTGTCTACCCACCTCAGGGACCTTTGGTTCCTCAGAGAATTTCCTCTCTTTAGAGAGGTCTTCAGCTGTGTACTCCTTCACCCTATCTGTACCTAGAAACAGAGAATTCTTTTAGCTGCCTTAAAACAAAACAACCACAGAAAGAAACAAAGCAGCAGGTGAATGAAGTCAGGGATTGCTGCTCACARTGATGTTTGGCCACAAGCCTAGTCTATAAGCCTTTTTCCAAAGAATCCTTATCAAAGAGGGAAACTCTTCCCATCACTTGCATTTGGTAGGCTACAACAACAGCTTTTAGGGTACTATGTTCAAATACGTTTCCTAGATATTCTTCTCCTTCCTCCATCCTACATGGTTGGAGGAGGACATTTCTGAAGAGGCTCATGGGACCTACAGATGCTGAGTGTTAAGTGCAGTTTCAGAAAGGAGCGCCTTAAAAACACAAACATCTACRGACATGGTGCCCAACAACTCACCATCAGCTTGGACATGTGTGCTCAACTCTCCTGCTTCCTTGCTGCCTGCTGCATCCTCTAATGTAGATTCTTCCGTCACRCTTCAAAGATATCAAGAGAATAACCTTATTTGCCATGTCACAGACCAAGAGGTTCAAAGACACACCAATATACAGGCTGGGGTTTAAACCACCATGCTCTCCACTAAACTCCCTCAAATAAGTAAACTATTGGAAGTGGTACTTCAAGCAGGGATTTGACAAAAAATAAACAAACACACAAAACTAATGCAGAGTGGGCATTCTAGAACAGATTCAGAAACAGCAGCCAAATAATCCATCCAAAGTTGTCAGAACTCATTCTTTGGATAACAGCCCTCTCCTGCATGAGAGATAAAGAGGAATAATCTCATACAGGAAATATTCTGAGTAAGACCTCTGAGAACTCATTCCTGTCTCAGTGACCTGCAGGGAAATTGCAGTATCTGGACATTACTCCAGGCTGCTCTGTGTATGAGGGATAGCTGGAAGAAAGGAACAAGGAGAGATCTGTCAGAACCAAAGAGGTTCTCAGTTATGTCTTACAGGRATTTCATCATAACTGGCTGCTGTATTTTTACCAGTCATGTTTCACTCTAGAGTCCCCATAGTTCTGCTTTTGCAGGAAGTTTGTTTGGACAAGATATATATCAAATGAGTTTGCTTTGTTTTCTTTGTTATTGCTGATCTGATCTAAGAAGAAAAAAGATCCTGAGGGGACTGGTAAGAATAAATGGTTGCCTGACGAAGGGCACAAAATCTGCTTTAAAGTATCTTTCTCTATCCCTCATGTCTCCATCAGGACTAACACTTCACCACAGCTTGAATGTCTTTTCTCAGGCCAGCCCTATATCCCACCAGCTAGTGGTATTCTGCCAAGTGACTGTTGCCTGCAACATTCCGCGCAAGCAAGAATGCAGACAGTGCAGGTACTGAATCCAATGATCCAAACACACATACACCGCATAATTTATCAGATTGATAAGTGATAATGTAACTGGGTTACACAGCTATAAATATGCAGCAGGGTTTGGGCAGTGTAAACATGAAGAAAACAAGAGTTGCTGGCATTATTTGTCAAGTGCTGCCAGCAGGCTTAACACCATACCACACACAGATGGWGACAGCACTCCAGGGCAAGGGTTTGCAGTCTAAACTCAGATCTAGGGGAGCAAAAGCTATCACAAGCCGGAGCTAAGGAGGAAATGATATTATATGGATACTTGTCAGGCCATGCTAGAAGAAGTGGGTGTTCAAGGTGGATTTAAAGATGATGAGGGCTTTCTGCCCTGGAACGAGGATGTTGTTTCAGCCATATAGATGGCATGTAGGAGAAAAGGCAGGAATGGGAAAAACCTGAAATGAAGGAGGAGTCCGGTACTCCTGGCCAAAGTGAAATGACAGAATGAAACAAGAAAGGAAAAATAYGTGATGTGAATGGGGGAGATCTATCCTCATCAATGAAGGGCAATATGAGAACGGTAAACTATCTTTTTCAGAGATCCATCATAGTAAGTAAACTGAAACACTTCCTAAAGAAATAAGGAAGGATCTATTCTAATTAAATATCAACTATAATACATACAGCAAACCTAGCAGCCCCTAACTGCTGTTTAGGAATGGATTCTCCTAGTAGCAGGCTTGCTGCAGTGAGAACCATCATTCCTTAGACTTCATTCTTTTTTCAATGTATATAACAGTAGTTTAATTAATACTCTATTAAATATTAATGTAATTAAAATTAAATTAGCTTTGGCAAACAAATTAACAAAGCAAATGCTTAAATGCATTCATCTGAGCTTCAACTGAATATATTCACTTTCTTGCTAATTCATAGAATCCATAATTCACAATGATCCCTTACTACATATTATTTATCATTTTTTATGTTTTACATGATCAATATCTGAACATCAAATTAATCCTGGAATATTCTCCCCAAAGCTAGCTATTAGAGAAAGAGGTGAAGAAACTTGTCCGAAATTGCAGAGTGAATTGCTAACAGGGAAGATAAGAGGACCCAGGAGTCCTGACTCATAGTCATTAACATATGTTGGAGAGCTCTCAAATCAGTGCCTCCAGAAATCTTCATTCCCTCCCTCCTCCTCTGCTCCCACTGCACAAGCGTAACAGGGACAGTTCTGGGAGAGACGCAGCACCGCACAGATGGCATGAGGAGCTACATAACAGGCCCCTCCCGCTAGATGGCAACACAGCCTTGGCTGTCCCTTCGTGTACCAGTCGGAGAAGTGGGGAATGCCAAACGGGCCTGCTATGGCCGGCAGGCCTGCGCGCTGTTCCTCCCTCGAAGATAACAGGAGTGCCTTTGTTTATTTATACCCAAGATACAGGGSGACTGGCAGTACAATCTTTTCAGAAGATACAGGACCCAACACTCATGGATAGAGGCCCGAGTACTAAGGAGTATTAATTCCCTTCCCCTTMTCATCCCTAAAAATAAATTACCCTCTCCCATACCTGCTTTAACCTGCTTATTCCAAAGCTTTTCCTCTCTGCTGATACCTGCCTGCTCACTTCTCTTTTAGCATTTTGGCAGGAAAATGAGAGAAATAGATTAAAACGGAAAAGAACTCTGCTTCTTACAGGAACTCAGGCAGGGGAACAAATGACCACACTCCATTATGTTACATGCTTACAAGATGCATCTCTTATTTTTCATTCCCCTTGCTGGGTCACCATCAGGAGGAATCCCTACAACCCCCTACATTTCAGCAAACACTGTAAGATTTTCTGAGTTGTCCATGAACATCTGAAATACCTTTCAAATGTCAGACATCAGGCCAGTACAGTACTGCCCAAATTACTGAAAAATAAAATTAGACAACAATTCTACAGCTAATGACTATTTTAATAATGTATTCAATAAATACCTCTTCAGTCTCTTTGCTGCAGGCTCAATGTTCAACACAGATTCTGTTGGAGTTCTTGGCTCTGTAGGAAAACAGAAGATCTCCTTAGGAAAGCATGTTCCCTGACAGAATGGCCAATGCCAATAAAATTATGTTAAGAGTAAGTAATACTATCTATTTGATTATTCTGATTTTGCAAATGACAGTGACAAGGTTAGCTAATTCAAGAAATTAATAATAATCTAAGAGATGGAGTTCTATTGCAGATGTCACTGTAAGAGGCATGGCCCAGGAAGAGATCTGTGTTTCTGTCCACTAAGCAGCCTTAGTGCTATACGTAGGTGAGGAGAACACAGACCTTAGGAACTTTAATACATACCAAGGTAAGACATCAATCTGAAACTAATTCAGTAGTTTTTCCCAGTGCATATGAACAAGTTCACTAGTCGCAACCTCACCATTTGCCTACATTTTTAGATTGTGCACTCTTCAATCAAAGATCACATTCCCATGTCTTTATCATATCAGAAACTGTAAAGTTTTCATTCTGACAACCAGAATTCAAGTATTCTTTCAACTCATCTCTTCCTTAAAACGTTGATTGCAAYTGGTTTTGCTTTATGTGTGTTTGATTCCATGACATGTTGAGTTCAGCAKGCATAAGGAAATGTAGAAGCTTTAATTTCAAGATAGTTTTTTTTCTCTCCCCATTTTAAAAGGGGCTCACTGTCAAAGTGACTTCTGAGAGGCTTACATGCAAGAGATATGGAGTCAGTTTATTAAAAAAAATAAAAAAGAAAAAAGAAAAATCCAAGTAAAAAGGATACATGAAGCACACAGCAGAGAACTCCCCCAGGCAGTTCAGATATTTACAATTACAGAGAAGAGTAGCTGAGTAAGACTAAAACCATCTCCAGTCTGCAAGAATAGTCAAGAGATTCTTTATCATGCCTAGATGCATTTGTTTTACTACAGGCTCCCTCTTACCTGTGGAGGGTGAGGAGTTGTTCTGCTCTGACCCTGCTTGCACTTCCTCTGGGATTTCCATTTTCTCATCACCTTGCGTCTGAGACGAAGAACCTGGATCTAGTTCTCGCTTCCTGTCAGGGACCCTCTGAAAATCCTGCAATAGGCAGAGAGTTTCACAGCCAGCTCTCTGTCCTTCCACAAACTCAACATGTCACCTAAAGCACCAGAGTCTTACTTTGGGATATTCCAGCACATGGTGAAGAAGGGAGGAGGGGGATATACATGGTTTACATTGGACTTTCTTGCTTCAAGCAAGTTTACATAGCTGAACAGAGCAATGCACTTGAATTCCAGACCACAAACACCCCTTTAATTTGTTTGGTGCTTTAAATAGCAGCTGTAGGAGACCCTGCTGCTACAGAGAGCAGGGTTGCTTCAGAAAGACCCTGGCAAGATATGCTTCGGCTGAGAGGAAGAAGAGTCCCAAATAACTACTACTCTTTTTCCCTCTGGAGAAAGGACAGTCCAAGAGTGGAAAGCTACTTTATTCAGCACATCTTTTTGACAGAATGGGATTGGACATACAAAAGTTAATCTTAAAAGGAGAGAAGTGATGGTCAACTAACTGAAGAATAGATTTAGGACAAAAGAGGTCTTCACAGTAGRAGGAGTAAGAGGCAAGTCAAAGGGGAAAAACAAGCTGCAGTTTTGGTACTCCAAAAGCTCTGCTACTATACAGCAGCATTCAGTCAGGATTCCTCCAAAAYGTTTTAAGCATTCAGCAATTAAGTTTCATGACACCCGCATGAATAGGTATGATCCTGATCTTAAAAAAAGCCCAAAGAGGCACAGTGACTTGTCCATGTAGCAAGTCATTTGGGAACAGCAGCCTGGAGTGATATATCCCAACCTCTTATAATAGGCATTTGTCATCAGCTTGTTCAGTTCCCAGGCAGAATGAGGCTTTATGGGTGCTGCTCTAGGAGACTAAAGGGCAGCACTCCAGCCTCTGTGAAGTAAAGTGCAAAATACTCAGCCAGAATTTCTTCTACTGTAATTACTTTGAAGTAGATACTTCTAAAGGTTCCTTTTATTTTAGATCTAAACAGTTCTGCTATGAGAAATTCTTGGTCCTGGGCAAGAAAGGACAAGAAACCTTTGCATCATAAATGTAAATATGGACCACAAGAACCTTAGGGAAAGACGATGTCAGCAGCATTGTGCTAAAGCAGTTTTCATTCTAAGGCTTTCTCCTTTCTCTTTTATTCTCATCCACAATACAGCCAATTACTGCAAATGCAAGAAGAGCACAAAGCTCCCAAACAGTTGGAAATCACAACCCCACCTTGCGAAAAATCCGGTTCTGCCGTTGGAAGGGAAGGCTGGGAAAGCCCAGCCGTGTGGGCTTTAACGAGACCCCAACAGGTGGTGGCCCCAGGAGGGAATGTCTTGTAGCCTGAGGGAAAAACTGCTGCAGTGCTGGGGCTGTCATGTTAAATCCACGCAAGTTTCCTACAAATGCAAACATATGGTACATCACCAACCTGAAGTGCAAAGGAGAGAGAAAATCTCCCACTCATACGAGCAGCAGGGCAAGAGGGGCAAAGCTCCCCCACACAAGACACTGTGCTTTTCTGGGCACTTATGAGTGCTCTATACTTTACCCTTTTTGCCCCCATCCAGCAATCTCACGTCATAGTAACTATTACTATGCATTGGGCTATTATTCATGATTGTCACTGCAGACTTCGATCATTAGAGCAATTACTTAATCTGAGCACACTGGTGCTTGTGTTCACAACAAAACAAGGTCTCATTTTACAGAAATTCTCTGCAAAAAGGAAAAAGTCATCCCACATTTGTGCAGCTGGCAGCTCAAGCCATAATATGGACACTATTTAACACAGGCCAGCAACAACATTTCCTTTAAAATAACACTGGACTTTTCAAATACGAGATTTCAGTCCTCTCTGCCACCTGGTTATCATACAAGCTCAACATGTCAGCCTCAACTCAGACACTTGAGACGCTGCCATTTCCAATTATAATAGTCTGCTTTCTGAACAGTTCTCTTCAGCATCCACAGACTATTAACTAAGTTGCAACAATTTTCCCATGAAGGCAGTCTTTGCAATCCCCATTTTAGGGGTGAAGGAATAGAGGTACACAGATGCCTCAGCCACATCCTCAGCAGCTGTGCATCTTTCTGGAAACCAGCATTTATACTCCTGTTGTTTATTTCTCTCAAATTAGTGCAAATCTTGTCTGCTAGTAGCTGTTAAGATCAGGCCAGAGAAGTTTAGAGACCAGCACCCAAAAATCTGAAAAGCCAAGCTACGCTGTTTAAAGGCTGCAACACAATAGGAAGTACTTCCCTCACGTTTGTCTTTAAAAGCAATTTAATCTCTTCTTATTTATCATAAGTAATCTCTTACTGCAAAAACATGAAAGTGTATTAAAATATGTATTTAGCAATAAATTAGCTGCTGCTCCTCATTTAGTACCTTTGAAGAACTGTACCTCCATTTCAAGATTATTTATTTTTTCCTATTCCCACTGCTGAAGYCACGTGCAGTCACTGAATTATTTATGTTGGTGTTTCTTGGGTACAGAAATACTACAGCATTAGATATTCTTACATGTAACCCAAATCTGAGTGACCAAAAAATTCAGATCCCTAAGAAGGGCTGTAGTGAACACTGACTACACTACATGCTACCCATGGCTAGCTGATATAGATTATCAAAAGACAAGTCACAATTCAATGTAGCAAGTAAGAATRAAAAGAAAAAGAAACAACACTAGATAAGAATGTAGTAGAGCAGTCATTAATACACTTTGTCCTCCTGATGTATCTAACTTGCCTCTGGTCCTCGGCACACTATTCCTATACAGCTTCTCAATAAAAGATTCTCCTTTAGAGAAAAGCTCAGCCTATGCTAACATCAAAGGTATCAAAAGGAATATGACTGACTAAAGTGGATTCAAACTTTTTCCTRACACAAATACACATGTTAATCTTCAGTAAGCGGTTTGTCCTTTAATCACTGCCAGTTTCCCTACAACCCGAGAGAGATCTGTAGAGAGCCACTGGAGTCACTAGAGAGCCCTCTCATTAAACGGGCAAGAGAGAACAAAAGGCAAGTTAACAACATGCAGAATRAATCTATTGTGTTCACATCTGGGCATGATTCACAAGCAAGACAAAAAATTCTAGTCATTAATCTAACCCAGGTAATTTAAAACTATCSCTATATACTGATTTTCTTCTGTTGAAAAGAGCTACAAGGTTAAAATAGAATTAAAAAAAAAATCATAGCTTTATTCTTAATACCTTCACATTAGCATACTATTACGGCAGCTTCCTAAATTTGTTTTGAAAATATATCAAATCCAGCAAAATTTTACTCGCTTTGAAAACATAAGATGGAAGAACAGTGACATTATCCACCATACAAACTGGCAGTCATTTGAGATAACCAAAATTTCACATGACAATTGAAACCCAAACTATTTCTCACCATGATACACTTTATTTGTCTGTACTTCACTAGGCTTAGAGAAAGATCAATATCTCTTTCTGCAAAGAATATTAGTGCATATGTAACAGACAACAGAAGAAACTATTTAACCTTCCCACCTGAGAAAGACAAATAAACAATTAAAATTAAGTATTTTATCTAAATATATTCAAGTGAAAAACACTCTAGTACCACTTCTAAAAGGGAAGGCTTTTCTAAAACAAATATYGAGTATCTAAACTGATAACTTCTATTTTTGTTTCCAGTTGTGAACATTTGGGCACATGAGATTTTCAACAGCTGAAGAACCTCTATGATACGGACTATCAACAAATTTGAAGACAAAAAAAAAGGAGACAAACAGAACTGCCAAATACAGAGACTGCAGTGCTTCAGCAAGAACTAGCCATACTATGGTTTCAGTCCATGAAGGGTGATTAAATAGCTGCACTAAGTAAGCGTCTCCCATAACGACAGTACCTTGCATCTGTTGCATGAGTAAGGCCCGCTGAAGCATAGGATTGGCATTGAGTAGTGATGGTTGATTCGTTGCCCGTAAGCTCAGCATCTGTTGCTGCTGTGGTGGTGGTAAACCCCTGGAAAAGAAGGTATTAATCATACCAATCCAGTAAGAACTACCCTTCAATTTAATTTGAACAAGTATAAAACAGAGGAGCAAAGAACAGCTGAAATGCTCATATACATGCATTAAAAGATACTGTACACCAACACTGTATCCTCTTTCTTCCACTCTCCTGGAATTTCCAAAGCTGACAGATTGTCTATCAAGGAATTTGAGGTCAGAGAGAACTCCTCAGCACCAAGCCCACATAAAACCTGTCAAGTAGCACAAAAAAAGCTCAGGAGCTGACTGCAGATCTCCAGAATTATGCAGCAGCTCATCACTGGAAACTAGTGATTTAGATCAGCAACTACACTTAACAAATAAACAAAAAAAAGTTCTAAAAAAACAGAGTTTTCTTAATAGCCTAAAGCACATTTTCCAAAATTTACACCTCCCTCACAGAGCCAGACAGGTCACAATTGTAAATGGTGCCCCCTAACTGCAAGTATGGAAGAGTAAAATAAAGCAAGGGCTTCATATTTAAAACATAAGGGGGAAGAAATGAGCCGAAAGGGACTCTCCAGTCCTAAAGAGGGTGGAGCAGACGGGAGAGAAAAGCTTGAAGAAACTGGCATGCATTTCTTTAGGCGATTACAAGGTCAGGCCTACCTCTAACAACTACTGCTGACACAGCTAAATCTGTCAGGGCTGTAAAAAGGTACAAATATGGATCAAAATATCCAGGCTGATAAAAACAAAAAACAAAAAAGCAACAAAAAACAACTCTTAACAGTATTTTTAGCAGTTAAACTTCATGTTTGCTTCTCGATATTATTCCAATCCCAGAGCTAAGCAATTTATTCTGGAAAAGCTATATTTTTAAAGAATAAGATGCAGTCATGCTCTCTCTTAGTCGGCCGCATACTAACATTTTCAGTATAAGGGCAACTTTGCATATAGTACRGGACAGATAAAAGTGAAGGAAAGATTTAAGAGACATCTCTATTACCAGTAGACCAGAAAGATTCCCACTTTTAGCTCTAAAACCTATTTGTTATACAAATAAATATTATCACTATTAAATAACGAACCAACTTTCACCTTAAATTCACATCCCATTGCTTTGAATTTCCAGCACATAAGGCTTTCGAGAGAACAGTAACTGTAAATAAGCAGATCATTTCAGGGATTTTCTATCAGTTGTACATATCTTGGCTCATCATGGACAACCGTTCTTAGATAAGAACTGCTCTCAGATAAGAACAGTTGTTTTCTCTCTTCTATGTTTTAGAAAAACACTGCTTATTTGCCCTTTTATGGCTTGCAGATGTCATTTTCTTTTACCAAAACAAACAAATAAATCCACAGGCCCCCTCCACTCGCCCTCGTATCCTCAACTGAGTGAGTCTCATGGCAGAAATAAGTTGCCTAAAGAGCATCCGGTAATCTCATTCTGAGTGGGAGATGCAGCAAAAGGAAAAAGAGATATATCTGAAAGGAAGCTCAATCACTGCAATATAATCTATTTAATAAGGTTCCGCGAGACGCGTATATACATGTGAGCAGGAAAAGGCATTTTCCTCTCATCTCTCTTAGCTGAGCGCCCCTCGGACGCCCGCCCCCAACAGCCTGGGTGCTGTCCGAGCCCCCTCCTCCGCCCGAAGGGGAGACACTTGACTTCGGGGCATCTCGCTGGTCGCGACCCGCCCCGCGCCGCGCTCCGTCCCTCAGCGAGCGCAGCGCAGCGCGACGAGCGGCCCCGCGCGCCTCCCCCACGCCCGCCGAGGAGAGACGCGGCCGGCGCCGCGCTGTAACGCCCCTCACCGCGGCCTCCGCCGCCGCCGCCCCCGGGGCCYTTCTCGCCTCGCTCCCCCCAGCCCCCCGCGCCGCTGCCGTGGTCCCGCTTCCCTCGGCGCCCCCCCGCCCCGGCGGCCCCCGCCTCCCTTTGTCGCCTTCCTCGCCGAGGAAGGGCGGGCGCCGCGCCAGAGCCGGCTCCGGCCTCCGCGGGGCGAGGAGGGCCGGAGGGAGCCGGGGGAGAGCGGGTCCCCCGGGGCCAGGCCCGCGATCCCCGGCCTCGCGTAGCGGCGCTTACCGGCCTCCCTGCTGCGCCGGGGGGTGGTGGTGGTGGTGSTGCTGCTGCTGCTGGAGGAGGTGCTGGAGCTGCAGCAGCTGCTGCTGGAACTGCTGCTGGTTGAACATGTCTGGGGAGCCCCGAGCAGGGCGAGCCTGAGACAAAACACGGGAGGGCGAGGGAGGCACCGGCTGCGGGGCTGGTGCGTATCAGCCTAGCAGCCATTGAGCAGGGGAGCCGCCGCCGCCCATTCATTCACGGAGCCGATCCCCCCCCCTTCCTCCTCCTCCTCCTCCGCCTCCTCCTCCTTCCCCTCGGGGTCACGGCGAGCGGCAGCCGCCGGAGGAGGTTCCCAAACCCCACCTCCGAAACGCGCTCCCGCCCGCCCCGCTCGGCTCCGCTCCGCGGCGGGGCCTCCCCGCGCGGCCCTCCCTTCCCTTCCCTTCCCCTCCCCTCCCCTCCCCGCCCCGCCGGCCGCCGCCTCCATCTTCCCGCCGAGGGCAGCGGCAGCCGCCGCCGCGGGGCAGCTCCGCGGCAGGGCGGCCCCGATGCCCCGGGGGGCGCCCGGAGGGGACGGGCTCCGCCTGGCCAGGGCCGAGGACGGCTCAGGAGGGGCAGCACCTCGCGGCCCACACTGCTGGGCGTCTGCTTGGGTTTTTCAGACGGTCCGGGGGAATCTCTGCTACCTGTCTCGCTGAGTCGGAAAAAAAAAACGACCCAACCCAGCACCCTCTGTGGCCRTTTGCTGTGCTCACGTCTTGGCGAACCTGCCACGAGAACCTGCAAGAAAGCACACAGRGATTATTGCAATATTATTCTCCATTGTAGCTTGAGATTACTTTTTAGCAAGTCCATCTGTTCCTTTTTTATTTATTTTATTTTTTTTGGGGGGGGGGTAGAGTTTGCAGCAAAATGTTTCCTGTGGCACTTTTCCAAAAGTAGTGAATTAATATTTAAGTGTTTATCCAATACACATTGCCACTATATGGAAAAAAAAAATCCTGTGACTGTCATTTCTTCTTATATGAAACCTAGCTAGGGTAAAGATGCATTCAGCTGTTTGCTGTTCTAGAGAATGCAACCTGCAATAATTACTGTATAAATAGTCTTATCATTCATGCCAATAAAGACTATTTGTATCATTAAAGGCTGCAGGATTGATTTTTAGCTGAAAGTATTGCAAGCCGAACACAATCATTGGTGATAAACACTTATCATTAATACTTTTCAACAAAGCAGTGTATGCTGACTTTTCCTTCGGGCCTTTTCATACTGTCCTGATTTTACAATAATCAATTTGGAGATGACCATCTGTATTAACCAATGACCGGCTGGGATAATGCCCAGAGTCCTTTATCCAGGCAGTCAAAGCTGTCTGCACACAGAGCAAATGCTCTCCGGTTAAGCATTAAAGCTTAAGCATCATCCCAGGGAATACGTACATGGAGTAGAAAACATATGTGGAGTCTATTTCAAATCATTTCACATAATTGATCATTTTTGCTCCTATAAGTTAGCTATTACAGAAACTACCAGTCTGACTAGTTTGCAGTGATGAGACAAGGGGTTCGTTTATGATTTTACAGATGCCCAGCTAGCCCCTGTGCTAGCTGGACACCCAAAAGACAGAACTAAGGTTGTAGAACTAACTGTAAAGCAAAAACACCTGCAGTTTTATCAACCTACATTCCAAAGGTTGATCTTCAGAGATGTATGCATCAGAAGTGCTTATCACAACTGCTAGAGATGGTTTAAATGAACCCAGAACAGAAGGCTCTAGATTTAGCAAATCACACCATTAAGTCTGAAGGTCACGCACAGGGTGTAAGTTAACAGCACAGGAAATGGGGCTAGATATTTCCAATTTACAGAACAAGACTGGATTGTACAACTGTATATTTTTTAATTTTGGCTTTGAGGAAGACTCGCTATCAAACCCTTGGTGGAGATGCACACAACTGAATTTTCAAAAGCAGTCTCTGGTTTCCACAGTCTCAGTTTCTTAGTGCCTATGACAGCACCAAGAAATGGAGGTGCCTATATTTGTAACTGAAATCTGCAAGGATGGCGTTACCCATTTTACTAGGATATGACAGGAGTTCCTACCTTAATATCTTTGAACCTCCCAACCTGGAGAAAAAGATCTATGGAACTTTAAAGTACTTAAAAGCAGTACCCCTCTGCTTTTGGGGCCTAACCATTTAAAGAATAGGGAACATTTGATTTCATGTTTCACTAGCTCTGCTCTTAAGTGCTGATATTAACTACTGGAGTTCTGCTATTTTCCACGTCTGTTTTATATGTAGGAATGCTATACTCAGATACATGAAAGCAGTAGCACACAGTATTTTAAAGCAAGATGATCTGTGCATTAAGATACTTGCATCCAATCTTTGCTCTGTTGCTTTAGAAGCCTGTTCCCAATATTTCCTGACTGACAGGACAAGCCCACAGCATATAAACTAACATACATCTTTTACACCCTTTATGCCACATGGCCAAACAGCTTCTATCAATGATTTTCAGTCTCACAGGGTAAAATATATTTCTGTCACTATCTTGTATCTTCTCTCTGGATGTAGAAAGCCCAGTGAACTCAGGTTTGCTGCTTTTAAAATATTTAAACACACATCCATGTCCAGATCCCTCTCCTGATGGACTATATTCTGACTTCCGTGGAGTTACACCAAAAAAAAAAAAAAAAAAAAAAAAAAAAAGTTTTTTTTTTACCTCTTTTTGAGGGATTCTCAGACCAGTTCAGCAAATTTCCTGTTTCACAATAGAAAATAAGAAAGCATTTCACTGTTTTATCATAGAAAGACAAACTACTTATTTGAAAATTGCAAAAATATAGGCTGTTTCTCTTTCAAATAGCTTTTCCAACAAATAGGAATACTAGAGAGGGACCTTTCCTTCTGAGCAATTGACACTACAAAGCATCAATGATGCTAAAGCACAAAACATGTATTTAAAAATTTATATGACTATGTAAAGCTGCCTACAGAGCTAGAAACAATTTAGGAGGTTAATTTTATTGTTTTTTAACTATTCATTAGCTGTATAATATATTCCATATTGATACATACAGTGACAATCCTATCTCTGATCCTTTTTGGAGTTTATATTCTTAATTCTAYTTATAAACATTTCTTACGAAACCAAAGGACCGGGAGCATCCAGTTCATGATCCACTGTGAAATATTCTGAACATTCATAGTTCTTGCTGGGGTCAACGGGAACTGTGGGGCATCTGCACTTCTGAGAAATAGTTTGCAGGTGACTAGGAGACTTATAAGGTAATTATATTCCATGCTTTTTATTCTTTCTTCTCGCAGGACTGGATATATTGTTTTTACGTTGATAGCAATAAATGGAAACAGATATAACTATGCTCAGGTGCATTTTTAGGGGATTCATATTAAAGTATGGGCAGAAATATTTACAACACCTTGGAAAAAAAGTCTTTCTCTTAGTTTTTCTTTGCTTACATATCTCAAGGCTTTTAAAGGTAGACACAAATAGATTTTTCCTGTCTGTTCCTGTTTGTAAAGTCTTTTTTATCTCCAGATCTCTCCTATATTTCAGTATCTCCCATGAAGTATGATCACATAACTGTTTTTCTCCTATGGCTGCTACAAGCTGCTAAGTCATAGGAAGGAGGTACTGCAGAATCAAAAGGCCTGTCTGTTGCTAACATCCTTACAAATCACAGTTCTTGCAGGAGAGAAAATGGAAGGCCTTAGGATGGGGATTCTGAGTGCCTGCAGTTCTCATTTTCATCAGTGGGAGGTGTAGGTTTCTAAAGCTTCTTAAAATCAAATCTCTTTGAGGCTTGAGTTCGGGTCTCCCTGCTCTTTAAGGGGTATGATTACAACGGCTGTAGGATTGCTTAGACAGACTCCACAATATTAATGAGTTCTCATGAGGGTAATGCTGCAGTCATACATGTATCCTCATTTACTTATGAGTGCATCTGCGAAAGAGGAGAAGCAGGAACATACTTGTGCATCTTACAGTGTTAGGCTTATAATGATCTGCAGAGATAAAATCTGTGCAAAGTTTGACAACATTTCTGCAGAATTTTAACACTCTTCCCCCCCCTTTTCTGCCTTTCTTATCTGCTTGGAGAAGACTGTTAATTCCCTACAGTGTCTGCAGTGCACTTTTGCCCCTTGAGACCTCAGTAGATTAGACCAAACCCCTAAATGATGGGCCATATGTTTCCTGAGATCTAAATAGCACTTTTATAGAAAAATAAAATTGGAGACAGACTACCTCAAAGAATACCTGCAAAAAAGTCTTGCTGCACCCTTTCTGCTGCACTAGATCCCCAACTCTGACAACATGAATCCTGCTTTTTTTTTTCCGGTTTTGAATGTCAGCTGTTGAYGTAGTGTGCTTTCAGTGTTATTTCACAAACCTTTCTCAGTACAAAAAGAATGTATTAATTGAATTTTAGCTCTTCCAGAGAATGGTATCATCCTGAATGATAATTTCTGGATTAAAATGGTCTCACTGAGAGCAAAATACCTGCTTAGAATGCTAAAGAGCCAGATGGAAGTGAAATCCAATATTTATAGTTTGATGGTTATATTGTTAGCAAAAATGTTGATAGCCATAATCAAATATGATTGCATTTTATGGGAATATTAAAGGCAGGTGTGGATTCATGGGGRCAGAGGGGCAGGGAAGGGAGGCAAGTCAAAGCCCTTTAGACACTAGCTAGATGGGAAATGCCGCTATGTTATCTGACATCATCACAGTGAGATAAGCTGGGCAAATTTCCCCTGCATTAAAATCGGGGCTGTGCAGGTTAACTGCAGGTTACAGCAACCACTGGCAAAGGGCAACCTTCCTCTTACGGTTTTGGGGGCAAAACTTTAAAGATCCTCATGATCTGAAAATGCCTTGAACGTCAGCTCTGACCAGGGAGGAATATGACACCATTTTTTTTAAGTCTGGCATACTCTTGTTATTTTTGCCTTCCTTTGCTAACAAGGGAGAGGTACCAACTTTTGAAAGAAAAGCCATGTCCTTTCTACAGGTTCCTTTGACACAAGTGAACAGAATAGCTCAGATGCTCATTTGTCCACAGCCTCTCTTGCATTTCTGAAGCTTGTTTCTGCTTGGATCTATTGGGCAATTTGCTGAATGGAAAAAATTAGCATTGACAGCCCCTAAAACAACCCACACGTGTCCTACAGTAATGTTACCCACACAGACGGAGCAGCTTTCACTCCCTCCCTCAGCTTTCTTACCTGAATGCTGGTGACATTTTCAAAGCATTTTCCTTGGGCATCTTCGCTGACACAAATGAGGTAAATTCACCCCTCACAGCAGTTGTTCCAATTTCTCTGCATACTCAGGCATTTCTGCATAGATTACATTTGACGGATCTGTGAAATTTTGCTTAGAACCATTATAATTAAAGAGTGGCTGTTTACAATGAAAAATAAAGCTCAAAATCTGTTGCAGTTTTGTTATTCCTTCCCCCACCCACCTCCAGCTGTATCTAAGCTGCGAACAAGAGTCCCGGATAGCTTGGACGAAGAAGTGTTTGAAATGCAGCATACTCTATTCTCTTGAGTCACCACTAGCCATTGGTTTCTTTTCTGAACACACTTGTTTTCACTGGTACACTTTCAAATCAAATATGGACTCACATTATAAAAAACAACCCTTTAAAAAACCTAAAACCAAAGTTTCCTCTTTATTGTAGACAAATTAATTTTAAGACGATGGAAGCACSTAAGATGTGCTCATCAAACGTAAATCAATTATAGCAATGGCAGCAACATCTACTGTTCCGCAGCCGTAAACAGGAATCTATGAGTTTTTTATCCATGTCTCAATGAAAATCAAGCATCAGGAACGCAGAAGCAGTTTTGCAAGCCTCTGGTTTCATTGTGCCAAGTATTGCTCATATTCTGGCCGTTCCACAGGTGCCCCCCGGCATAAAGCCCTCACGTACAGGTATATCGACCAAACCACGCAGGTGTATCGACAAACCTTAGAGGCACAGTGACCAAACTGTACGTTTATAATAACCAAGCTGCACAGTTTTGTCAGATGAACCGTACGGGTGTGACGACCAAACCATTCGGGCGCGTCAGCTCAGGTGTACAGCGGTGGCATCCAAACCATGCAGGTACAGTGGCCGAACTGCACCGGTCTGGCTGCCCGCGGACGCTCTCCAGACCCTACAGGCGTCACGGCTGAACCACGCAGATGCACCGAGCGAGCCGTAGAGGTACAGGGACCGAACCGTGCAGGTGTAAGCACCTAACCCGCACCGGYGCGTTGGCGCGACGGCCAGCTGCGAACCGAAGAGCTACGGTGACCAAACGGCACAGGTACGTGGACCGAACCGTGCCGTACCTCAGCCGAGGCCCCTCTACACAGACACAGCGTCGGCACGGCCGCCCGACCGCGGGCGCGGGGGTGCACGGCCGCGGCGGCCTGGGGCAGCCCCCGTTTCGGGGAGCGCGGGGCGGGCTAAGATGGCGCCGGGCTTCGCTGTGGGGCGCAGAACGCGCGGCGGGGCGCCCCCTCCCCCCGCACTACAACTCCCAGCGTGCTCCGGGGCGCCGGCGCCCGCGGGCCCCCCCTAGCGGCGGCGAGCCGAGCCGAGCCGAGCCGGGCGGCAGCGCGGAGCCGAGCGCGGTGCGGGCGGGCAGGTCCCGCCGGAGAGAGCGTGGGGCGCCGCGGCGCGGCTCTGCCCCCTCGGCGGCGCGAGGTGCCGGTGCAGCGCCGCAGCCATGGGGAACCGCGGGATGGAGGATCTCATCCCCCTGGTCAACCGGCTGCAGGATGCCTTCGCCGCCATCGGCCAGAACGCCAACCTGGACCTGCCGCAGATCGCCGTGGTGGGGGGGCAGAGCGCCGGCAAGAGCTCCGTGCTGGAGAATTTCGTGGGGAGGTAAAGTGTCGTGTGTCCCCCACCTCCCGCCATCCCCGGAGCGCGGCGTCCGCGTCCCGCGCACGGCTGCCGGCTGCGGGGGCAGAGCGGCTGCGTGCGGGAGCAGTGCGGTGCAGGGGCGCAGCCGGCGCTCGCGTGTGCGCGGCCGGTGCGGTGCAGGGACGGAGCCGCTGGATGCACGGGGGGCAGCGCGGGGGCAGCGCCGCTGGGTGCATGGGGGGCAGCGAAGGGGCAGCGCGGCTGGGTGCGTGTGCGTGGGGGGCAGCGCGGCTGGGTGCGTGTGCAGGCGCGGCGCAGCGCAGCCGGCTCCGCGGGCGTTGCGGTGCGCGGAGCAGGTCTCCGCACCGAGCGGGCCGAGCCGCGGTGCCCGGGGGCAGCCCCTGCCCGGCTGTTATATAAGGGAGGGGTGCTGGGGGGGCAGAAACGTGGGGGAAATCGCCCCCGAGCCGCGTTTTTGCGCRGTTTGGCGGCGGCCCGGGCTGCCCCGGCGGTGGATGCGGCTGCAGAAAGCCARGGCTGGTCGTGGTGGGGTTTAAGTTTAATCCCCTCCCAGCCCGGCTCCGCTGTCCTCCATCGCGGGTGCCATGTCAGGAGCCGCAGGGAAGCTGGAGGAAGGACGGGGTTATCTTTCTGCTATCTGCTCCAATCCCCCGGTGCTACCATTTTGCGACGGGCACGGTTCTGCTGCCTTCCCTTCCGTGACCTTCACATTCATCATCTGCAGCCTGCCCGGCCCGGCTCCCCGCTCCTGGTGCAGACACACAACACCTGGGGAAGGGGGGTTGTTCCCCAGCTTGTGTCTGGCCTCGTTAAATAATTGCAATCCCAGCTACACGGGTTAGTTATCAAGCTCTCCCTTCAGCTATGATCAAGGTGCAGGTTGCAGGTGACTTATCTTAAAACCAGCTCCTGCTGCCATTGCCTGGTCAGATGTTTGTGTGGCTTTTTTTTCTTTTCCTGCAAGCTATTTGTGACAACCTCTATTGCACGTTGTTTCTCCTCCCACCCTCCCCAAACCCCCACTTTTTCTTTCTGTGGGAGCTGTTTGTTAATAAATGGCTTGCAGAGCTCTTCCACCGTTGAAGGGGCTGCAGTGTTGTGTGAATTGCTTGTTTATCTGCGAGCGTCCCCAAATTCTGGACCTGTGTGTGTGGTAGGCTTGGGCCATGAGTGCAGTGTGCACTAAATGTATTAGGGAAAAGGTACAGTGGTTCTATCTGGTGGAAAAGCATAGCCAGAATTATTTTGTTTTAGTTTTAGCACATAAATATGCATTCAAAGGCTGGAGATCCGCACTAGCTGCCTTCTGACAGTCCATGCAGCACCTTCCAAGGCTCCTGGGGACTGCGCCAGGGGAAGGACCTTCCAGAAAGACTGTAATTTTATTGAATGCCAGGTCATAAGCCAGGACCTACTTGTTTGTAAATGTAGAAGAAAATGATTCCTGCCCCTAAAGGGAAAGACTTGCTCTACTATAGCTTGCTAAGAAGAAAGGGAAAACAGGTCCTCAAAAAATGTAAGCAAAGCTGTGGTTCACCTGTTGGCTCTGCTGTTTTCATGCTTTCTAGCTACTGGCAGTCTAACCTAGTAAATCCTTTTTAGAGGATCTATGCAGGCACTGCTGCAGTGGCGTAATATATAATGTACGGCTGTTGAGCCAGAGGATGGTTCTTCTAAGGACAGCCGGTGAATCGGAGTTTGCTGTCCCCTTCTTTTAGATTGAGCAAACAGGAGGGGGTATATCCATCCTTAGTGCATCTCCACTAACAGCAATTGAGAACTGGGGAGTTTACCCGCCTGGCGGAGAGCAAACGAAGTAAATTGTCTTCTATCCCTTTCTAATGATCCCTATCCCAAGAGAACTTGTGACCTCAGCATGTCCCATCAGCTGTCTCCGAAGCAGCATGTTATAGTGCCATGGCTTTTAGAGAATGAATTTATGAAGGGTCCCTTGAGCAGAAGCAGGAAGGTCTGGGTGAAACAGGCTGTAGAAAAGCATTTAGAGAAATAATTGATGTGAAAATGGAAAAAGGAAAAGTGAAAAAGGAAAGACGTCTTTCTTCATTTGATACTCAAGTGCTGATTAGTTTAGAGACTGGTAATATGAGACTTATTGCCACAAAAATGTATGTGTGTATGCTACAAGAACCATGCTGTTAAAATAATGATTGGGTCCTGCTGTGATATATTGCCCTTTTCCTTTTTGTATAGATCTTAAACTGTGGTAGGAAGCCGTGGAAATCATATCTAGAATAAATGTGKCTCCTCATGGCATGGATTACTTTTTTGTCTGAACAGGCCTAAGAGAAATTGTGCATAGACCTACTGTGTACAAATATGATTATTGCTGTAGTGTGGACATGACATGTCACTGCTCTGGATTGGTATTGAGATGGTGGAGCAGCTCTTGCTTAGCAGCTGCTCGCTGCACAGTGGATGCAAGTGCTGATGAGTTTTTCTCTGAGCGGATGAAAACTTGTGCAGGAACAAATACAGGTGCTGTTGGTACTGACCCGTCTGTTTGATGGGGGCACTTGGGGGACTGGAGGCCTGGTCCAGGCTGATTTCTCCCCCTCAGTGCATGARGGGCTTCTTTCAAATTGCAGTCAGGGCATGTCCATGCAGCAGAGCGGCACAGTCCTCCCCAGTGCCAGGCCATGCACGAGACTGTGCAGGACTTCAGTCTAGGTTGCCGCTGGCATCCTGCAGTAGCACTAAATMCCACGTATGCTGGAAACCTCAAAGCATGAAGGAGCAGTGCTGAATGCAATCAGTGTTTAGTCTCATGTCTCACCAGATTTCTTTCTCCCTCTGAATGCAATGGCTTATTAGTTGCTGCTAATTACTCTTTCAGTGTTACTTACTCTGCTGTTAACGGATTACCCAACAATGCAGAGCCTGTATTTATAATACCAGATGTCGATGTGGCTGCTATGTGTGCTTTTGCTGCCGGGGACTCAGCATGGTGACTAGGATACCAGCTGACAGTGTTATAATCGTTGAAGATGTGAGAGAAGCCGGGTGGAAGTCAGGCAGGTGACATACCTCTTTGTGGACTGGTTTATGCTGGGCCTCACAACAGGAAGGAAGGTTAATCTGGTCAGCTGTAGGCATTTCCTGCTGGTGTTGTCATAGGCACATAGGCTAATTCAGGTTGGAAGGGACCTCAGGGGGTCATTTAGCCCATGCTTATGATCTTGCTACATCCCGCCTGCCACCCCTTTCTTTATTTAGAAGGCCTTAGGCTTGGCACCAGTGATAGCAAAATTGCTCTGATTATATATATATTAAAAAAAAAAATGTGTTCATCTAACTTGAGAGAGCCCAAAGGACAGAAAAGGAGAGATGTACAAGACAAAGTTGTTTCTAAAATCCGTTTATGTTCATACCGCTCTTATTTTGCCATGTGAAAATAAATAGCAAATGCTGGTGCTTCATTTTAAATAAGATTTCAAAGCACTGCTGCACAAATTCTGGATTTGCAGGAGTATTACTGTTAACTGTGCTTTATGAACAGGGAAAACTGAAAGCACTGGACTATGTTCAGATGGCTGCATAAATGCCTGTATGCTGTGTTCTTGTGGACTGATCCAAGGCAGCGTGCTGCTCAGCCCTGTTAGGACAGCTGCATTGCTTGTTGTGGAGAAAACAAGGCACCTCTGACTTCTGCAGAACAGATGGTCTAAGGGGGCTGTTGAGAAGGGAATGACTAAGGCCTGTGAACAGTAGGTGGAAGGACTTGAATGGAGATGAGACCATCTCATTTCTGGTCAAGGAAGCTAGGCTGTCTCAAAGCTATGGAAGCTGAATCTGGAGTTATATTTGGTCTCAGACCTGAGCATTAGCCTCAAAAGCATCCTTCTCTCTTAGAAACTTCTATACCCCAAACCAAACAGGGGTACTTAGCAGTCTGTCTCCAGGCTCTGATGGTACATGCTGAATTAGCTGATGTTCATACATCACCTGGTCATCAGGAGGGCTTTGGGTCTGGAGGAGGAAGCATGTGTATTTACCATGCTGTATAAAGGTGTCTGCATCTCTGTATGYAATGTAGCATAGTGCTGAACAGTAAAGCTAAATGATACGGCTTTTGAAGAGGTGCATTAGATACCTGCATTTGCTTGTTAAATACAGATAGCTGGAACAAGCTAGGTGGGTGTTAGGGCAATGAAATTCCCTCCTCTGATGAAATTTTATTGGTGTATTTTTTTACTTAAAAAGAAAAACTGTCTCGGGGGGGATTCTCAGCAAATTGCTGAAGGATAATGAGGGCAGGTACAGACCCTAACTCAGCTGTGTGGTGCTAACCTAGCCTCTCCTAGCAGATTGAAATCCCAGCAATGGAAAAAAGTGTTCTTGTAGTATGAGCTAGCATGCATAAAAGAGGAGGAAAAATGCTAAGTACAAGTACCTACTCAGATTGGTAGCTTGTGCTTCTGTAATTGCTTTGACAAAACTCGACAAGGGCAAGGCAGCATGTTAGAACTGTGTCTTTGCCTTGCTGTGTGGCGTACTGAAAATGCAAAGCTAGATCTTGAAGTCATGAGTTTTAGTTTGGCTTCTGGTAAATAAAAACTTTCAGGAACAACTGAATGTCTTCATGTCTCAATCTCTTCCAGCCATATAAATACTCGCAGCCCCAACATATGATAAGGGAATACTACTTTGGTAGTGCACACTTTGCTTTCTTGTGGGAAGCTTCTCCAGCAAAATACCTTCAGAAATGTCAACAGTGTCTAGAAGTAAAAAAGCTCATAGGGATGCCTAGGATGGTGCAGATACCTGGCGTTTTTGGATACTGCATGAGAGCTGTTTTATCRATAATCTTCACTCTTTATATTACTTGGGCTTCTGCCACAGTAGCTTCATGAGCTTACTGACTGCTGCATGAAAGAACTGATGGATTAAATTTAAAAATCATAGCTATGTTGCTTACAGATTGAGTGTCCACTATACTGGGTAATGCTGAGCATCAATGCAGTGCTCTAATGGTAGGTTTTAAATTGAGCAAGGAGACACTCATTTGCTCTTGGCCTGCGCCACAGAAGGTGTCCTTAAATATAATTATTTTGTTCTGCTTTGAGATACTTTTACATGCCCCAAACGCTTGTGGAGAGACTTATGAGACACTTATCATAAA
>NW_028186487.1:447582-537245 GCF_003343005.1 Rhea americana
GAAATGACCTATCTAAGCTTACAGAGGATAATGCAAAAGCCAGGAGTAGGACTCTGCCTTCTAGTGAAATACATCATGGTCTAGTAGTAATCCTTCAAATAGCAGTGRGCCTTTAGTCTTCAGTAAAGAACGTATTTCACTTATCAGGTTAATTAGAGAGGAAAGGAAAGAGTGGAATGTGGGAAATGGATAGTGTGTTACAATAGACCACAAGAGAAAATGATTTAACTTAAGAGAAATGTATATAGCTCCCAGTAAACACTTGTGGGAGGAAGAACATTAGGGAGAGATACATAATTAAATCATAATGTAACATGGATGGCTGTAAGGAGGAAAAAAAAATGCATAGATCTCAACCTCTGTGGATGGAGCAGTGTCTGCCCATATGATTTGTTCTCTGACTACTTGTGTGAATGTTACGGGGGAAGGCTCAAATAAATACAAGTTTTTAAAATCTTTTCTGCTTCCTGCAGCRGTTCGGTGTTCTCTGCAGACCTCACTGACTGTATTCTTCAGCTTAACTCCTTAGGGATGATCTCATGCTGTTTTGGGAACTKCCTATTGGCCTTGTACTCACTGGGAAAAGAGACATCCTCACGGCATGTGTCAGWGTGTGTCAAAATTAACACAAGGAAAAGGTGATGCGCAGTAACTTTGCAATTATGTGTCTGCCTAGACCTACCAGTCTGTGAAAATTGCATGTAGCCTTATTTCTGGAATTCATCATCTGATAGCTAGCATGCCAGAAGGATACCTTATTTGCTGTTGTGGACTCTTCCTTGTTACCATAATAATCCTCATGCTGAGAATCTTAAAACATTTGAAGCATTAATTAATCCTTACAGTACCCTGAGGTAGTAAGTGGTGTGTGTGTGTGTGTGTATGTTTTCTTTTAGGGTCTGCAAAACTATTAGGGAATAGAAGTCATAGTACTTGAAAACCTTCCCTTATGCTAAAATAGTTATCTGCTCCTGTCATTGGAGTAAAAAAAAACCCAAACCACAAAACGCTAAATGCTTGTAAGACTGCCCACAGTCAGTTTACACTGACATGAAGATAGGAAAAGGCAGACTTTTTATTTTATTTTTTTTAAGGCTACTGACTGTTTTCAGAAGTCTTAGTGTAATAGCTAGCTGGAGATGTCAAACAAGTCCTTGAACCTGACATCTCCAGACGGTCTGAGCAGGCAGAGCTCCGCTAGCCTTAAATAGAAGGTGTGGGAGTCTGTCTGAGGCGCCTCATATCTGAGGCAGCTTCTGAAAATGTTATCCTAYGGCAGGAAGCAAACCCCATTCCTGAGCTGGTGAATTACTGAACATCCCTACTTTGTGCTTAACTTGAAGCTGCTGCCTGGCTTTCCAAGTGTGAAGTTAAWAAATAAATAAATAAATAAAAATAAAAATAAAAGCTTCCAAGTGAGACTTTCTTAGCATTTATGATGAACCCTTCTGAGGGGAAACAGAAGAGGTTTGCAATTTAGCATAAGTGAATCGAAGAAAACTTAGTTCTTGCTGTATTCTACCTGCTGGGGTAAAACTTATGGTGGTGCCTTGAGCAATGTGTGTGTTAGACAGAAGCCAAACCCATGTGTGCTCCACCCATGTGAGCCAATACTCAGATTTTTGTTTCAGGCAGTGCATTTAAGTGGCAAAATCAAGAGCATGATTCAAGAGGGGGTGGGTGGGCAGTTGCCTAAAAGTATATGGTGTTCTGCCTGAATGCCCAGTGCAAAAAATCGGTTTTGAGGTGTGAAAGGAAATTTATTACCAGAGTGCTCAGTAAACCTCCTTTCTGAAAAAGCGACTTAAAAAAAAGAAGTATCTTTGGGTGTAATACTTCCCTTCTCTGTCTCAAAAGTCTAAGTGTATGAGTCAGAGCCCTGTTCGTTGGGAGGAGAACTAAAACAATCTGTGAAAAATAGAAATTCAGTCATGCATGGTGGGGAAATAGCCCACTGCTAGGGGAGTTTCTCATTGCACTTGAACTTAGTTCTTTYGGATCTCGGACCTGGTTTTGCACTTCGCGACTGAGCGTGGAAGCTCAGGTTAAAGGGAGGCCATCTGTGTGATAACAGGCACATGGGCCTGTGTGGCCTTGAGACCGAGTTGTGTTCTCAGCTCTGAAGCAAAGTTCCCGAGTGACTAATTTCTTTGCACCTTTTTATCCATTTGTAGGAAGGAGAGGGTATCAGCCTTCCTTTCGTAGGTCTGACAAAATACCATGTCATGTAGACTTGTAGCATTAGTTAGCACTTGAAATAACACTGGAAAAGGTTAATTGTGAAGTAAAAAAAAAAWTCTTAACAATAAATTCAAACCCTGCAAAGAGGATGCACTGGTGCCTGCCTGAGTGCTTTGGAAGAACTGCCTTCTCCACTGCCGTGGTGTGACGGGAGCTTCAGCCRTTTGTGCAGTCTCATTCACCCTCTGGTATCAAATGTCACCGGTTGCTTAGGTCTGCTCTGCAAAGAAGTCGGGAATGAAACAGCCCTCTTTGAGGGCTTTGAGGGCTCAGGGTTCTCTTAGAAATCATTGGGAAACGTGAGACTGCCCTAGATGCATTGGTAGTATTTAATTTTGGGGCATAGCCTTTCACAGGTGCAAAGGAGCTGTGCAGACTGCGGACTCCTTGGAGCTTGTGTTTCAATACCTGTTGCGGTATGGCCTTTACCTCCTTTCCTGTCATCGTTTGTCAGATGAATCAAAACTGGTGGATTATCTGAGTCTCCAGGCAGGAATGATTAGTGCAGGCCCTATGAAGAAGCGAGCCTCGAGCTTTGCCTGGAGTGACTTTAAATGCTCTGGCCAGATTTTAAACACTCTGGTCYGGTCAGGCCTGGAGGGGTCAGACTATGCAAGGAGGACTGGAGCTGGAAGCTCCAAAATGCTCTTTATTTACTATCCATGGCACTTCTAAAGCATGCATCATGCTTATTTTTAGGTGATTTGATAAAGTTTAGTATTGGATGTCTTTCTCAGGACTAACTACTATAAATATTGGTGTGGCTATGAAAAGAGGACTGAGACAACTTTTCAGTGTTTACTGAGGGGCAGGCAAGAGTGTGTATGTGAACACTGAGTGGCAGCTGAGAGCACAACTTAGTGTTAAATATTTAATTATTCTGGGACACTTGTTGATTGTTGATACTTTACACTTGTGTCTAGCTTTCTTTTTTTTTTTTCTTTTTTTTTTTTTTTTTTGGATTCCTATGAGTGAATGTTGTAACTTATAGTAGTCTAATGTAAAGTCACTCATAATTGTCTTAAGCTCTTCTATATACATGGGAGAATGGAGCAACAAAGTTACTTGCTGATGGTTGTTTCCAGTGTGGCCTTCAGACCTATCACAGTTCCAAAGCTGACTGTAGTAGATGCTGCTTTTCTTTCCTTCAAGACGTGGTTCAGGAAGAACAAGCCCCAAGTCTGAGATCCAGCACTGCCTCCAATTGCTCTTGGCTATGTTAGACGTTCTCAAAGCTCTGGCAGGCCCAACCATAACCAGCTGGAAGCGGGATGGTGCTTCAGTCCCTTGCAGTTTAGCATGATATGTTCTTGAAAGTGTTGGAAGCAGATGTTATGTGAACTCTTTGAACTCTTCTTGCTGACTGGAAGCAAATTTGCCAGCTTCTGCCACTTTTCTGCAAGTCTTGTGACGTGTRTGGCTTCTCCTGGAGCCCTAGACATAATAATCAAACTAGCAAAAGAGCAGTGTAGCTTTTGTAATGAAAACATCCATTTCTAATGTTGATGCCTGTGGTTTTCTAAGTGCTTCGGGAGACAAATGTAAAGAATAGCAAAACTTGTCTCATGAACCTTTCCCTTCCTAAGAAATGGCATGTGTCCCAAAACTATAAGCCCTGCTAAAATGCTTCTACTGCAGTCATGCTGAACAGTAAGTTATACTAAATGAGGTTTGAGATAAACCCAGTTCCTCACTTATGACTGAAACAGGGATTGAACTTGGGTCTCTAGGGCAAAAATACTATTTTAATAATCTTTTGCCTCAGCAGAGTCCCCTTTAGCACTCCCTTTCCTGTTTCTTAGGGCTTTAGGTTGCGTTGTTGCAGCTGCTCTGAGGGGTGAGGAGTTAATGTTCCCGTAACAAGCATGCAGATTGCTGGGCTCTTGTCTTGCTATGCTGGTGCAGACACTTTGTGGCAGTGAAACTGAATCTTGAAATAAGAAGGGCCAGGGTAATATATGTGCTGCCTGAGAGAAGACATAGCGGATATTAAGCTGATACTGTTTTGGATTTTGGCTGAAGAGCTAGGCAATGTTGCTCAAAAGCTCTGTAAACATTAAGCATAAACTGTAAGTGTATCATGGAGCAGTTTCTCAGAGTAACAAACTTTCTCAAAGCATCAACAGGCAGAAGTCTACAGGGATGCAGGGTAGACAGTTCTCAACATCTGCAAGCATTTGTACAGCAGAGCTAATCCACCTGGGAGAGCACTAGGAAAAACTTTTTTGAGGCAGGGGATCAGGGCTGGGGAAGACTGTGCTGAATTTCTAGGCAAAAGGAAGATTCATTAGGGCAAAATTTTGAAGTCTTTTTTTCAGTTCCCCTTTGCTTTCCCGCCACTCTTGCCTGTGTAAAGACAGTAAGTTCTTTAGAATCTGGCTCAGAGCTCTGGCAACAAATCAACAGGCTGCTTCAGCTCAGAGAGCACTTTCTTACCCAGGTAATTATAAACCTCTATGAACAGGGGCTTATAATGAAAATAACTGTCTCTTTGCCACCTGAATGCTCGCTGTACAGCTCAATGAACAACTATCAGCAGGGGAGTATACCTGATGCCCTGTTTAAAACTGGACTTGTAGAAAATGAAGCTCTATTTATTTTTTTAATTTAATACTAGTATTTAGCTTCACTAACTTGCTTGAGGTTTATTCAGAGCAGCTTGCACTATTATGAGTCAGGAGGGGGCCATCTGATTCTAATACACATTAGGTTTTCTCTCTTTCGAGCTGCTGTGATCTCTTGGGTAATCTCTAGCTGTTTCTTAAGCTGATTGTGCTTTTACTTTTAATAGAAGCTCCTCTATGAATAGCTGGGAATTGCCTGGGCATGGTGCTGGCCTTGAGGAGATCTGTCGCAGTGGGGTTATCGCTAGAGGTGAGGAGGGGATTGGTACGTACAGAAGTGTAGAGCAACCTCTAGGGGTTGGTGCATGACGTGTGTCATGCCGCARAGCTGATGCTGCAGCTCCAGTGCTGAAACTCAGATTACCTCTACTATATCAGTGCGGTTCTCAGAAGAGATCCTAGCAGAATTTCTCTTTCCCTTCAGGCTATGCTGCTTTGATCTGGTGTTCCTGTTTCTAAGGATCACTCTGTTTATGCATGTTCACACGTGATGCATTTGTTATGCCAGGCCTGCAAGTTACCTGGCACTCTAAACTCATATTGGAGAAGGAGGTCCATTCCCTATATGAAATCTTACAGCCTATTTAAAGAAGATTTAGACCCCCCCCCCAAAAAAAAAAAAGTGAGGCACTACCTTAGCACTTACCTTTTGGAATCTGCTATTTGGATAACTTTGATTTCAAACTGGACACCTGGACAGGCAAAACCAAATGCTATTAGAAATCAGTTTATTGGTTTAACGTGGGAGAATATCAGGGGAAGGGAATCAAATACTTTTCCTGTGGTGAACAGGGAAAGGAATGGAATTCCAGAAGACTGACCTGATTGTCCCGGTCATTACACCACAATTTCCCTATAGATTCAGAGTGCCCATGAACATACAATGTTGGATTTAACCCTCCTCCTGCTTTTTGAATTTTAAAACCCCAAAATGCTATCCATGAATATTTGGACCCCTTTAGAAATCTTGTGCTTGTATATCTGTATAGAAACTTCATTTTCTTTGTCATTTCTTGTGGCCCCTGCCCCAAAGTTAACCAAAGAGGTGAAAATATTCCCTAGGACATGAGAAAGGCTGTCCTACTGGTTGATGGGAAAGGATATACTCTGGCAGAGGCATCCGCTTAGGTAGGGCCAGCCAGAGAGACAGAATGCCTTCTCTCCTGGGGCTATTGATACAACTTGCCCTTCTGTGTAACTTGAAAAGTGTTTGGAGTATGTTTAAGTACAGTTTAATGTCCCTGACTTTCTCTGAGCTAGAGCTGTTGGAACACAGTCTGTTGGTTTGCTCTTCTTCAAGGGCTTAAGAAGCAGTGTCTCTGCACCATGTTTCCAGCCAGGGTGATCCTAATTATATCTGAAACTGCAGAGGTGCAGTGTATAGCAAGGAGCCTGGCGCTGTTCCTGCATACTACTTCTCCAGGCAGAATAGAGATGCACATCAGCATCTTAAATGCCCTCTGCAGGACAGCCATGCGCCTCAAACAGCTTCAGCAGGATTCCTGAGTGTTGCATGACCTCATTACCCTGCAGAACTCTGTCCTTCCTGCCTGGACTGTTTTATAGGGAATCAGTCTACCTTACTGTCCACAATACATTCCCCCTCTTACCTCTGATGCAAGAAAAGTATGTGATAGTACCTCATGACTTGATCTCTGCCGCTTTCCTCATACAGCTTCCCTTTAGGTTCTTATTACTGGGCTCATCAAAGTGATTCTGCCTTTTCCAGTAGACCCTTCCAGTTCTGTGTAACCCCATAAAGGCATTCAGGCTATGGGGAGACAGTATCCTTTCCTAGCACTCACCGCTGACTGTGAGCAGAAGTGTCATACTGCAGTGATGGAACGTGCCTCAAGCTTTGTTAGTTCCCCTTTTAGGTCTTGCAGCAAATAGGACGACTCCAGAGGTAGAAGAATTTTGATGATAAATCTAAGATACCACTTGCCCATGAGTCTTTGGTATCTTAGAGTCTGCCATTATACTATATTTCCTCTCCAAAAGGAGGGAATGGCAAAAAAGGGGGATAAAACCCCCTCTTTGTCCAGTGTCTTAGAGGTTCTAAGAAGCAAGCTTCCATTTACCAGAGGCTGGAAAATAGTGTTCCAGGAGTTGAGTCTTGATGTAATGAATGCCTTGAATATTAATAATTTCTGCAYAACCTAATGATATCCCTTGACACAGGAGAGTCTTCACTGCAGGACAATTTTGAGTCTAGACTCAACTGCAGCCGGACTCCTGAGACCTAGGACAAATTAGGATACTGATAGTGGGAAATAGCAAGGTCAGCCTGTTGTTCAGCAGTCTTAGCACATGTTAATCCTGGTGTGTTATTGTGGCTGTGCCTTCCCATCAGGTATTCTTCTCTGAACTTTTATTGTACCTCTTGTCCTTTTGTTTTCTCCCCCCTCAAGTTGCAGATGCTGTACAGGTCATGTTTTGCAGGGCTGAAACTGTCTTCTATTATGATAAAGATTTGTCAGTAGGTTTGTTTGTGCCAAAGAAGAGCAGTGTTACTGCAGAATTATGACAACTCGGTGCAGCTTGAGAAGACAAGCAAAGATGCTGGGTCATGGGCTTACCTTTATGGCCCTTAAAAAAGAATAGATTTCTTCACTATTGCCATGAGGATGAGGTTAATTTGATGTTCTAGGGTGTTGCTGATGCCTAATATTGTCCTCCTTGAGACTGTTGTCTGGAAGTTGCAGATTCTGAAGATAGATCCTTGCAAGCTAAGGCACATGATAGAATAAACTATGTACACGGTGGCTTTTGCCAGTGTGTATATTTTTCGGTGAGAGTAGAAGGAAAATATGCTATCACGCTATATTTGTTGAAAAATCAGCCTGGCAGGTAGAAGGGTCTTAGAGCTTCTGGGATGGATCGTGCTGGTGCAGTGTTTCCTATTACTGTGGTTCTTCAGTTATCATAGAATCAGTAAGGTTGGAAGGGACCTCTGGAGATCATCTAGTCCAACCTCCCTGCTCAGCAGGGTCACCTACAGCATGTTAGACAGGGTTGCATCCAGGCAGGCCTTGAAGATCTCCAGAGAAGGAGACTTCGCAACCTCTCTGGGGAACCTGTGCCAGTGCTCTGTCACTCTCACAGTGAAGAAATTCCCCCTCACGCTCAGGCGGAACTTCCTGTGCTTCAATTTCTGCCCATTGTCCTGTCACACGGGGCAACTGAAAAGAGTTTGTCCCCGTCCCCTTGACACRCTCCCTTCAGATACTTATACACATTGATAAGATCCCCCCTCAGTCTTCTCTTCCCCAGGCTGAAGAGAAGCAGCCTTTCCTCAAAGGGCAGATGCTCCAGCCCTCTGATCATCCTCGTAGCCCTACGCTGGACTCTGTCCAGTAGCTCCATGTCTCTCTCGTACCAGGGAGCCCAGAACTGGACACAGTACTCGAGATGAGGCCTCACCAGGGCTGAGGAGAGGGGCAGGATCACCTCCCTCCACCTGCTGGCAACAGTCTTCCTAATGCACCCCAGGAGACCACTGGCCTTCTTGGCCACAAGGGCACATTGCTGGCTCATGGTCAACTTGTCATCCACCAGCACTCCCAGGTCCTTCTTTGCAGAGCTGCTCTCCAGCAGGTCAGCCCCCAGCTTGTCCTGGTGCCTAGGGTTATTTTTCCCTAGGTGCAGGACTCTGCACTTGCCCTTGTTGAACCTCAGGAGGTTCCTCTCTGCCCAGCTCTCCAGCCTGTCCAGGTCTCTCTGAATGGCAGCAGAGACCTCAGGTGTCTCAGCCACTCCTCCCAGCTTGGTATCACCAGCAAACTTGCTGAGGAGACACTCTGTCCCCTCATCCAGGTCATTGATGAAAAAGTTGAACAGGATGGGAGCCGGTACTGAGCCCTGGGGGACACCACTAGTCATAGGCCTCCAGCTGGACTCCACGCCACTGATGACAACCCTCTGAGCTTTGCCTTTCAGCCAGTTCTCAATCCACCTCACTCCACTCATCTAACCCACACTTCCTGAGCTTATTTAGGAGGATGTTACGGACAGTTCTCTGGACCCAGACAGTGCTATACTCACTATTCCTTGAATCCTAGTATCACTACTTAGGTCCAATACTGTGTATTTTTTAATTTCTTTTTGTGCATGTGTGTTTTTAAATCAAGTTGAAGATGCTGATCCCCTAAAGTGAAACCAGCCTTGTTTTTCCCTCTAGAATTGCCAGCCTTGAGATYGAAGTTTCATTTTCCACAAATGTGTAATCCTTGTTGCCACATCCATTCAGAATATGCTGGGCTGTTTATTCCCTTGAGTTCCCGATACTGTCATGTGGAATCAGTGCTCTGTTCTTCTTTACCTTGAATATCCCACAGCAGCAAGCCGTATCAGGACTTCACTTTTTATTCCTCCAAAGATCCCAGAGGAAGCTGCATAGCAGCAGTGCTGCATTTCTAGTCTCAAGATTCTTGCTTTTGCAGTGCTGCAGCCTAGAGTCAATGCGGCATTTGCTATAATGGGCAGTGACTTTTTGAGACCAGGCATTGCACTGTAGGCTGTACTACTCTCTAAATAATCCTCCTCAGTAAAATGTGGAGCTTCAAACAAGAAAATCCCTTTATACTTGTTATCTGCAAAAATACAAAGAGAAAATTGGCTCACAAGTGCATTTGAGGTGCTGAAATGTCCTGTATGCCTTTCCCATCTGTGTTTTATGTCCTTGTGTATTCAGGACTAACCCATCTGYGGGGGAGATCTGGCAGATAAGTCARTCCTCAAAATGGAGGAGGGAAAGGATGTTCCTGGTTAATTCTCTTGCAGCAGACATCAGTTGAAATAAGTGGCATCTCAGGTGAGACAGTGGGTTTAATGAGCCTGGAATTCCTCCTCTTGTGATCTCTTGACTTACACCTGTAGATGCTTGCTTAAATCTCTTGGCCTCAGCAGCTTGAGGCTGATATATGGCAGTGAGCGATGCAGGGACAGTGTGGACATCGAACTGATTTGTTTCTATGGAAACAAGTAGATTTCACCATGTTGTAGGGTTGTAGGAGGAGAATTATCCCCCTGGGCCTGGTTCTGGCTCTTGGATTGGATTGATTGCTGTACCGCAATTGTAGGGCAGCAGCCCATGAAGGGATTATCTATCTAGTCAGTGATCACAGCTAGGAGAGGAGCATGTGGATCCAATCTGTCCCCATTGCAGTCTTCCTCCACGATGATAACGCAAGGCACTGTGGTTGTGTGCCAGGATTCCCAGGGTCACAGCCCTCCATGGCACTTGGAAGCAAAAAAATTAACCTTGGTTACTAATAGTCAGAAAGGAGGGTGAATGACACTTCAGGCAGCTGTGCCTGTATATTCTGCTTGGATCTTTGAAGAAGGTTATGCTCACACCTCAGCATGTGGTCCTCTAGGCAAGAGCTTGGAGCTATCTGTGGTGCCTGCAAGGACTAGGAGGAGCTGAGATCTTTCAGACAGGCTTCAAGTTTTGCTTGTTGCTGAGATTAATACATATCTTGTGATATGTGGTGTCCTTTTTTTTCAGAAAGCCCCAGCACCTGATGTCGTGTGACTAAGGATGTTCTTAAAACCTTTTTGCTAAAGTGAAAGCTCATCTTAGGAGTCAAAGCAAGATTACAAACATCCTTCAGGTTCTAATGAAAACAATACTTACTAAAAATCTTTTATTCATACTGGTCTGCAGTATTGGGTCTCTCTAAATGGGTCCTGTGCCCTTGTATTAGAGTCTAGTGTTAACCTTTCAGAAAAGGCTGGCTTAGACCTCTTATACCACAGACTTTCTCATCTCCTAAGGGCACTTGTCCATCTAGGCCACAGTGATAATTTTGAAATGGAAAGCTTAGATTTCTAGCTGAGAGGAAAGCAGACCATGGAAGGCTGGCAAAGGGGCAGTGCTGGTGTTTGAGCTTCTTCCCTTAATGAAGGGAGGAGGGCAGTGACTTCAAGCCTAGACCTGCTCATTAGAGGAGTGCCCAGAAGCCCATTTTCATAGGAAGCATTTATTTTTCAAGATTCTGAGGACTGTGCACTCTTCATATGTGATCATTGAATTTTTTCTTTGCTGTTTTGTATTTTCACCACAAAAGTTGTGTGGCTTTTCTAGGGCTGTTACTAGGTCCATGAGCAGCCACAATAGCATGCTTTTATTGCAATTATCCACTGATTTCCTCTCCTTTTTTCTTTTAATTGATTCACTTTTTCTCTGTACAATTAGCAAGAAAGGGAAAAAAAAAAAAACCAGTAGCTAGAGGCACACTTGCCTATTTTCTTCCTCGTCTTACAAATATGGTACAGGAGCTATGTGACCTTCTCAAAGGGAGAAAAATTCCATTTCCTCTGTTTCTGCCCCTCTGCACTGTGCACAGAGGCTTTAGTGCATGTTGTGTAGGTGGAGTTAAGGATGGAGTGTAGCTCTATCAAAAGTCCTTGCTGTATGCTTTGTAGCGCAGCTAACAAGGTGATTGAATGCAGTAACTCATGGTTTTGAGTTCAGTGCAGGGGTGCATCAGAAGAACATGGCAACATCTCTCCTTCCTTTCAGGTCATCTAAAAATACATAGAACTTCTTGAAAAGTAAAGCCAGATCCTGCTGTAAGGTCTGCTGAYATAAAGCTAGGGTAATGCTCGCTTCCCTGAAATTACTTTAGGCATACAGCAGCAGAAATCCCTGGGGTAAACTCTCAACTGTGTTCACTCTGGTGCAGGCTGGCAGGCCCACAGGCTGTCAGAAGAAAGCAGAATACCCTAAGAATGCTTCTAACTTCTTTGGATTTTCTTGAACTGTGAAGGCAATACAAGCACGAAGCTCTAATTCTGCATCAGCTGCATCAGTCTCTGGTGCAGCTATGACTTGRCACAATGCATGCAGTTCTTGTCCAGATTTTGACTTACTCTGAAGCTAGTGGAGCGTGAAACAGAAATCAGCTCTAAGGATTCAAATCAAAGTAAACAATAAATAATAATAAAAACACTTYTTATCTTATCCCATTGGTTCCAGAGACCTACATAGAGGCACGTGCAGGAAAGAGGCTGAGTGAGTTACAAAGATAGGAGATGTGAAGTGTAAGAAAGAGAGGAAATGACTGTAATGACTCTTGGGAGCTCGTGTGTGCAGTCAGAGATAAGCCAGAGAAGCAAAATGTAGTACGCTCTGGACGAGATTTGATGGGAGGGGTAGGGCAAGGGAGAGAAGTGCTGTTTCTAAGCTAACATTCAGGCAAAAATTACTATGCAGTTTCCTTTCACTTCAGTAGTGTTGCTTATAAAGGTGCTGCAGTTTGAACCACCCACTACACTGGGCCTATCTTCTGCTTAGTTGGCTGAGCCMCTTTAGCCCATCCTTACTTCAACAAATAAGTTCTGAGTGGGGCACTCAATTTTGATTAACATTTTTGATGTTGAGAGCATTTGGAGAGAGGGAGTCCTACAAGAGCATGTAAAATACCACRGTGCCTTTCAGTGACAGAGGCTTTCTCCTGTTCTGTAGGAAAAAGATGTATACTTCACCAAAAACTTCTTCAYACAATTCAAACTATCCTTCTGTCCTCTTCTTATGTCATCTCTATAGATCTAGATCASTGGCCAGACAATTTTGCTGTGTCCCATATCAAGAAGAGAACCCATCTCAATGTTTGGTTGAGATGGAAGCTCATTCAGCTGTTGGCTCTTGGAGGCTGTTTGTGCAGATCGTTTATTCCCATGTATCAGTGGACAAAACCCCACTATTATGCTTGTTCACTAGGACCTGGATTACACTCACTAAATCTAGTCTGTGTAGGCTTTTAAACAGCTATCAATCCAGCTTTCCACAGAGCTGGATTCTCTTGGAGAGGGAGGTCTGTAAGGTGCAAGGCTTCCTATCTTCTTGGCATAAAGTATGTGATGTGGAGTGTGTGTGTGTGTGTGGTGGTTTTTTTGTTTTTGTTTTTTTGTTTTTTTTCCTTTTGCAGTAGATATAGCTTGCTCATGTGATTTTTATTTACTTCATGTAATTCTCAACATGSTTCTTTTTCTTCTTTTGAATAAAGTGAGAGCATAGCAAAGGAAAAAGATGTAGTGGAGCTCCAAAATATTATACATCCTGTTCAATTGTAAAAGGAGAACAACAACGAAACAGAGAAAGGTGATTCTTGCAGTGAATATCATAAGGTCAATTCTGGAGCAGAATGTGAGTTTGTCGTAGATAACAGGTTCTATTTCTACATTTATATTTTTGTTTTGTACAGTGAATTAGCACAGTTATTTTTTTCCCCATGTTTGAAGACTACAATGCCTCAGTCTGTGCATAAAATCTTAATAGAGGCATCTCCAACAAAATGCCCCCCCCCCCCGTATTTGCAGGGACCTGTAGTAATATCAACTGCAAGACTGTGCAAAGGAATAGAAGGACTCAATGCAGATAGGGGAATACAAGAAGCTGCAAACTTAGGGGACTTCTTTCTAGTTATTCTGAATCCCTCCTGACTCTTGTGTGTAAATTGTTCAGTAGTATGCTATGAATGGGTCCAGCTTATACTAGTGCTTTGCAGTGCTGGATAGGATAGCTGGTCTAACAGTCTCTGGGAACTCATCTGATGTAAGGCAAGCTCCAAAAGAAGTCTGTTTGGCCCTTCTTGGCTACTGATCTGGARAACTGTATTGGGGAAGAACGTCTAGATGTTGGAGATACGGTTTGGGTCCAAGAATTGCTCAGCGCAGCCACTGTAACTGCTCCAAGTCAGCACAATAGTGTTAACCTCACTTTACAGTGCTCTAAATAGCAACTCAAGGTACAAGGCAGTGAGAGGCCTTCTTCTGTTTTGTTTTTCTTTCTGCTAACATGTGTATATTATACCCATGAACTGTTGCCTGTCTTTATTTTTCACAATTGTATTCTTAAATAATGAATCATTGTATACAGTAACATTGCCAGTATGATAGAATATGGAGTACTTGCATGTATAAATAAAGCTCTGTTGTATCCATTGTGTGACCAGTACCATATTACATTCTAAGAAATTTATACCAAGTGGTTATGAATTTGCTCTTTCACCCTGGGTCACGGCTAAACTCACTGCAGTCTGGAGATTTACAGATAAATAATAGATATTCCCTGACTGAAGCTTCTCTGAGTATGGAAGTGCTATCCTTCATGGAAAGAACATGGCTACTTAGGAATGAGTCTTAGATGTGCTCTATGATTATGGTGCCCAAGTAAGGAAAAAGTATTAGAATAACAAGTTGGGTGCTTTCTTCGTAATATACCCATTTTTAAATTATTGCTGTTCAAGTTGGTCTGGTTGTTGGTTTTTTGTTGTTGTTGCTGTTACTGTTGATCGAGTAGCGCTTCAGGGTAGATGAGAGCTCCTAGGACTCTAGCTGCACAGTCGACAGGAGAGAAGAATCTAAATCTGTAACGCAGCTTTCTTATTAGCCTGTTAGGTGGCAGAAGGAAAACCAAGCTTGCCCTTACTCTTGTGCCACATATGAGTTGGTTACTTATGAAGATACTTGCGTGTCATTTGAAGGATCAGAGACCAGATAAATGCTTTCAAGGCAGCGTGCTGTTCTACCTTTCTCTACCTTTTGGCAGAACTAAAAGCATCTGTTATGAAGGAGAGCCAGGCTTGAGTTGGTCTTTAAGAAATGGAAAACTTACCATTTCTGAGATACTTATTTTTAGCGGTCAGTAACATTGGTACTAAACATTTTGTGCCTTACAGGTATTCTGTGACTGATATATGTCTTATAGGTATCAGCCTGTGTTTTAAAGATCCGTTTTAGAGAGACATGATGGAGTAAGAATGTTTGAAAACATAGCTGCTGTGCTGTGAGATGAAGTGCAGTTGAGATGTGTAAGCTGTTGATAAAAATGCTTGTATCAAGAAGATGTAARTGTTGCCATTTGGTACAATTATCAGGGAAGTTGTAGGTCAAAAACCTTGGTTCCTCTAGAYTGTATTGAGATTCTTTAATGCATGGTGCCATGCAGTGAGTTAAAATGGAGAACTCTTGCTGATCTGGATGTGTGAATGATGGATGATCAACTACAAGACTTGACAGATGAAGCAAAGGTAGTTCTGACCTTAAAAACAGGAACACATCTGAATTGTGTAACTAGACTGCAAAATCTGTAGGAGCAGAAACTGCATTTGTTGGTGTAGTGGCAAAATGTATTGTGCAGTGATGTTCTGATCTAGTTACTGTCCTTGGGCACCACCAGAATACAGAAAACAAATACTAGGCTTAAAAACCAGAAGCAGCTGAATCTCTATTTCCTGAAACTAATACAGCCCAAACTGGGCATTAATAGCATCCCCTAATACCCTACTTAGACAAATAGTTAATAAGAAATCAAACGGAAATAAAATGATCAGATAGTAGTGCTCACTCTGCTTTCTTTGGAGTTTCTTTTATGTCTTCATAAGCAGCTGCTTTGGCTTTTTAATTGAGGCTTTACCTTCTCTAGTGCATTCAGTTCAAGAATCTCAAAAGACGAACACTGAAAAACAGGGATTCTGGATTGGTTGTATCTAGACTAGGACCTGATTGATATTTCAAAGCCCACTATAGACAGCTTTGGAAGCCTTCCAACTTCACTGGAGGAAAGGAAGGTGTTAGTGGAAGCATTTGGGCTTAGAAGAACAGAAGCATGGGCTTGCTTCTACTGCTGACTGTTATGAGTTCTGCTGTTACTTCAAGWCCATTTAATTTTTCTTTGCTAAAACTAGTCTTCACAGAGGTGCACTGTGTCAAAGTTCTTTCAGAAATACAGGTTAACAGTGGATGCAGAAGCTGCAAGTATTTTAATTCTGTGGTGCAGAATAATTTGTTCAAAAGGCTCAATAAAAACCTGACAAAAATTAGCATTAATCTTAATAAGTTTAAGAGTCCTAGCTGTCCATCCTGTGAGCTGACAAATGTTCTTGGGTCAGCCTGTGCAGGTTTTATGCAAGTCTTCCTGTTTTGGAATTGAATTCTTCCTAGGTTGACATCTGGGCTCAAAAATGTATTTATACTACCACATAATGGATTGTAATAAGCTGCCTTGTCCTGGCCATATTAAAGCTTCTAGAATGTATGAGCAGTAAGGAAGTTTTTCCTGCTGGATCTTTCTCATGGTCTGTCCCCTAAGATCTGTGTTAATGCAGTCTCCTCTCAGGGGTATGTTTATGAGCAAAATGAAATTTCTTGGTCAGCACTACATCCTGATCTTTCCATAAATCTCAAGGGGCCTTTATTAAAGTGATGAGCTTCTACAAGTAGACAGGTTTCTATGTGCAATGTGAAGGTGGATACCAGAAAGAGATGCTCTTCTGCTTGCATATGATGGAAGGTGAAGGCACAACAGTCAGATTTGCAGYGGAAGATCATCTGTTGAGAAGCAGGTGCTGTTGGAGCTGATATGCAGGGATGCAGTTAGCATCTATTATCTTCCCACACTGTTGGGAAGATGGGACTGTAACAACAGAATGGCATGGTGATGAGCACAGGCAGGTGAACTGCAAATGTTGTATTGCTGGGATTAAATGCTGCTGTTGAGGGGAATCTCTAAGCTTTAAAGTAYAAAACCAGAACAGTGAACTGATTCCCTTCTAGCAAAGCAAGAAGGGACAGACTTGCTCATGCAATCCCTTATTTCCTTTTTGTTTATCAGGTTTGAGATGATTAGTCCTAACAAAGCAGGTGAGCCAGGCACAATATGCCCGAGATGATCATCTTAATGATCACTGTGATGCTGAAAGATTAGTTCCTCTCCAAAGGTTTAATTACCTCTTGTTTAACAAGAAGACATCAGATTGAGATTATTTCTTTGACCAAAGTCTTTGACCAAAGGGGTAAAAACAGATGTGTGTGTGCGCGTGTGGGGTTTTTGTGTTTGGTTGTTTTTTTTTTTACTAGCAAACGGTATGTATTCTTTAGGAACAAATGTGGTCCTATTACAGAAAATTATCTCAGACAAGTTTCTCCTTTTAATGGAGGCAGTCTCATTTTCCTCAGTGTAGTAGCAGTGAATAAACACAAGCAACTTTGAGAGTTTCAGTGCCCATCTCTTCAGGAAGTCCTAGACTGCTTATGTGGGTGTATTTCCTGACTTTTTGTCTACCTTTAATAAAATTTCCCTTCCCTTTCTGTACAACACTAGGACAAACTGCTTGTAGCGTTCAGTGCATCCCCTATGTTTTACGACTGGTCCAAAGGAAACATCTTTGGTCTATGTGACCTTTAACTTCTAATCTTCTGTACCATATGGGCCAAAATGGAATTTGTTTATAGAGCAAACATCTGCTTGTTCCATCATTAATGCTACCTTTTTATTCTGGAGGGCCCCAAGATACCTAATACATGGAGGATTTTAGTATAGGGTGTGTGTGTGTGTGTTAAGAAACTTGTAGGACACTGCCACCCACCAATGCCCTGATTATGTGTGTTTTGTTGCACATATACAACAAAATGTATATGTTTTATAGGTTTTAGTATCTTGACATGTTTCAATTTTGTTTGAGTGTTGCTCTACAGTAACAGCTAGATTCTGTTTTCTGTCCCTCAAACATCTTTTGGCTGTTGCGTTGCTAATGCAAGCTTTCAACCCAAATCTCTATTTTAATGCAGCTATGCATACTAAAATAGAAATAAGACTAGAGGGCATCATGTGATTAGGTTTGCCCTGAGGTAGCTGGAATGCTGGTTGAGAACATGTGTAARCTCTTCAGAAGTGAACAATACAAGATATAACAAGGGATGTTTTTCATGTCATTTCTCTGCCTGAAACTTTTCTGCTTGAGACCAACCAAGTTTTGTTTCCCTTAGTTCTCATCCTTGGCTTAGAAGAGGAGAGCTATCCCTCTTCAGACCAAGAATTTACTTAGCTCGGTATTTTTCCTCTGATAGCAATTAATAAGAAATCTCAGAGTATGGAATATGAACAAGCATGTCTTCCCCTGGCTGGCAGTTAGAGAATGTAGTTGATCTGAGTCTCATTTTCCAGCTTTGATAAACTGCTTGGAGTGGCATTACTAGAACTGATGGTTCAATGTCTTGATGGTGATTTTTCCGTCAATAGTAAGCCAAAGATATAAGCAAGGTAAGTATCTCTATTGCTTGAATGTAACTTCTCTGTGTAGCTGCTTCCCTATCTCCTTTATACTGTGTTTGAAACCTAGCTGGAAAAAGTGGGATAGGGTGCTATTCCTGCTTACAAGCTTTGAAATCAAAGGTTGTCCTGCCACTTCTGCACATCATAAATGAAACAACAAAAATAATTTTCAGTTCTCATGGTGGAAAATAGATGAGGAAAAACAGGAAGCTGGTGCTCTTAACCTAACTGAAGATCCTATTTCAGGCACCACACTTGTAGTGATGTATGTACTGAGGCTACTTTTTGATATCATACTAGAGGTTGCTGTGTCATTCCAGAGCTCGAAGCCCTACAGCATGTTATCTCTGAAGACATGTTCTACATCTCCTGCCCTCACTCCAGCCAGTGATGGAATTGAAMAAGCTAGTTTATCTAACCCTTCAGCTCTTGTCTGCACAACTCATCTGAAGTTTAATTGTATTGATTCTCTGTTTCTGATTTAGTTTCATCACTTGTGCCCCTTTTTCTGGAGAACACAATATGTGTTAATGTRTATCTTTTCCTCCTTTACTGCTAAATGGACTCAAAAGCTGGGCTGGGCTTGTTGCCATGCCATACAGGCTCTGTCATTGCAGCTGGCAGAAGCAATTTATTCTGCCTCCTCAAAGAGGGCAGGCAAGGATCCTTAACACTGCATTCTCCCTGGCACCCAGCCAGCTTGTTGCAGAACTTACTCATCTTTACTTTTTAGTGTCTATCATGTAAAGGCTTAGCCTGAGCAGGAGGARGAAAACCAAGTCTGTCCAACAGACTGCAGTGAGAAACGAGATGAATGAAAGAATAGGAAATAATATGGATGTAATGGGGAGGTAGTGCATCAGTTTTATAAAGCTCTTGTCAGTGTTTCTCCCATAATTCTGATAGTTGTAGAAAAGGCTTGCGGGTTGAACTGTATGCACCTCCCAATAGCTTGTGGGTAAGAATACACGTTCATTTCTTGTTGTTAGGGATCAATTTGCACATATCTTCACTTGGAATTAAAACAGCACTAAAACTGCTGATTTGGGTGACCAGCTATGGATTTGAATAACGAATCTTCAGCCATCTCTATGAAGAGAGACTTGACAGAAGAATAGTGATAGCATAGCTTTCTCCCTGAAGTTCTGCCAGCACAAATCCTGGCGTACATACTCTCACTGACTTATTTTAACATCAGTATAACTATRGTGGTATTATTTTCCTGGTAAATGTCTCCATGTAGACAAGCCTTAGATTCCCAAGACTAGGAAGTGTGTAATTTTACATCATGAGGAACTGAGAAAATATGTCTTTAGTAATATCGTTATGTGAAGTTTGTTGGACTTAACCAGCATGTGATTATGAAAAACTCYAAAAGGGCAAAATACTAAGTTAATAACATGATAAACATGTTCTTTCAACTCATGGTAAAGTAGCATAGTACTTAATATTTAGAAGGGTGGAATTGCTAGAGTTGATCAGTTTACGTGGTAAATTAGATTATTTTTCTATAATGCCAGAATCCAGATTCCACACAGGTTTTTCCATCCACYTTTCCCTCAATTTTTCTTTTGTAGCTGTGACAAGCACAATAKAAGTCAGAATTTTGGCCAGAGCAGGAAAGCCTCAGGAAAAGCTGGAGATCAACATGAGGAGAAATTCGATTCCTAGAGAGCTCCTGCATGTAAATGCAAGTGGCTGCTTTTCCTATGGTAAAGTAGGATCCGATATTGCAAGTTGGAGTTCAGTAGCTTGAGTACTGTCTCTGTGCTAAAAAAGGAATCTGTGGTAATGGATACCTCTTCCTTAAGTATAATTGATTCAAAGCAAGTTGGTGTGACTCTGTGTTTGTGACTATTTATGCTAAAACTTGATGCTAGAATAGTACTTTATTTCACATATTGACCACAGACATCTGTAGGAATAGAGCTGAGACAGCAGAAAGCTGCTAGAATGATGCAATGCCCCAAAGATTCCAGGGTTAATCTTGCTGGAATGGAAAAAACTAGAGCCAGATTATTTGAAAAGCAAATGAAAGATGAACCCCAGTTAACTCTTTGTAAGGCCTGAAATAATGATAATGGCTTACATTCTTATTTCAGCTGGTGTAGATTTGCACCAGAGGTTGGATTATTCCAGACTTATACTAACTGAGAGCAGATGTTTTTGAGTTGTGAGATATTGTAGGGTGCCTCCTTGCCCTCTCTATACTTGAGGTACTTCTGATATTACTGTGCTATTCTGATAGCCCACAGATGGGGAATTATTTTCATAGCAGAGGAAAGGAAGGTGCAGAGAAATAGAAGAACTTGCATTGAAAATCGGTGGCCAAACCAGGAGCTGAAACCAAACTGTCCCAGTTCTTGTCTGATATGTTGAAACAGAAGCTCATTCCTCATCTTTGCTTTGTTAGTATAAGCTCACTCAGGACAAGAGCAAGAAAATAACACTCAGAACTGAGGGGCTTGGATTTCCCTTTCACCAGAGCAGTAGGAATCTGCTGAAATTAGCAAATTATTCACTGCCACTGCTACCAAGGGAAGTATGAATCCAAGCAATGCAGGCAGGACTTTGTTTAAAAAAAAGAAAACCAAATCCATGCTGTAGGCACCAGATTTTCAAGTGATGCTTTTCCCACTGGGCAAGGAAGCAAATTGATCATGTTTTCAGAAATGCTCTATGGCTCTTGAAGAGCCACATGAACAGCTGAGCACTTGAAAACCAGGCCACAAACTAACAAGGTCATCAGCAGATGCARTGAGCATGCCTAGCTTTGCTTAAAGAAGCATTTGGATTGAAAAAAAGCAAAGGAGAGCTTGTGGGCTGTGGCTGCTAAGTCAGCATTAGGGGGGAAAAGGATAGAGAGGCGCTTCCTTCCTTTGAAATTACTTGGAATGCAGAAAACTTCAGGGCTCTCGTGAAATTTAGGAGGAAACTGCTGCTGCTTTTGCCTTGGCAGTAGTTAAGTTTTGAGCAGGGAGCCAGGAGAAGTCCTGGGTGGAGGCAAGCCTTTGGCTGCTCTTTATTCTACTTCACATGGATCACATGCTGTTCGCACACTGGCATAATGCAGTATCCTCTCAACCTTAAAAGCGCAGGGTGTGAGCTGTGTTTGTGTGTTGCTTTTTGTCCTACCTTGGGTAGCTGTGATTTGTCAAAAGGAGGCATGTTAGTTTTCAGCCTCTGCTGCTTTAACTTCTTTATCTTTCTGATGAAATCTAGATTAATTTTTCTAAAATACAGTAGCTGGATTAAAAGGGCTCTTTAGTCTGAAACTTTGGCTAAGAGAGCTATACCTGTTAGAGATAAGATAGGAGGGGATGTGCCAAGGAGGGTATAAGCTTCTTCAAAACTACAGTCCTTCATCCTCCTTCAAGTGCCTTAAACTCTTTCACACCCATGTCTGAGATGTGCCCTGTTAGAATCCATGAATGCTTATAAAAGCAGAGAGGCCATGGAAAGGGAAGGAAAAAATCGCTGTCACCTGAAACTTCTTATTTCATTTCAGGGACTTTTTGCCACGTGGATCTGGCATCGTAACCAGACGCCCACTGGTCCTGCAGCTGGTGAACTCCAGTACAGGTATGTGAGCTGCCTCACCTGTGTGTCCAACTGGGTTGCTGTCTTAGTCCTGAAAGATGCTGTTTGATCAGCGACTCTGCTTAGTGTGAAAAAGTAAATGAAAATTTTCCTCACTAAAAATGACCTGCAGCTGGTTTTTAGTTCTGCCTGTTTAATATCTGATGGATTAAATATTCAGATGCAAAACACTTTTCAATCATCTTATTTGAATTTGTTAGGCAGTTTCATGCATATAGTTGTTATGATTTTCCTTTATCTCTACAGCTGTGACTTTTATGAGTGGATAAGACCGAAAAGGCTAGAAGGGCCCTGCTGATTATCTCCTGAAATAAGGGACTGAGATGATTTTAGTGCCCTGAAAACCCAGTGTAAGAACACTGGGATCTGGAGAGGAACAACTCTAGCAGAGTTTTGTGGCTGATCTTTGAAGCAGTTCACTGTTTTTGCTCCTTTCTTGCAGGGATATTTTTATTAGTCTTACCTAGTTAAAGGTCTCATACAAAAGCTGGTGAGTGAATGTTTCAGGGTGCTTTTCCTCCCTTACAAGGTGAATTTGGCCTTTTCACAGCAGTCCACTTGTCTTAAATAGTGAGGCAATTTGAAATAGGGTGGGTTTTTTGATTGAAACAGAGGGTTCTTGCATTGGTTAGCCTATTCAAGGACTAAAAGCACCTGCCTTTTCTGAAGTTTTCTTTGCGCGCTCTCTCTCTGTGGTTCTCTTCTCATTGCATGAGATTGTTATTTACCCCTAGCACTTTAATACTGAGCTATCCCACGCTCTTCTCAGTACCAAGGTAACTCCTACTGCAGTTGTGGCAGTCATGCCTACAGGCAGGTGAATACTAAGCTTACTTAGTTCCAATAGAGAAAGACTTGGATTATCAGTTGAATGAGGACAAATGAGGATGCCACCTTTACTGGGATACAAGCTGGATTGGGAAGCTCTTGAGCTCATGTAGGCTCTCAGCTGTTGATCAGATGACATGATTGCAGATACTTCTTTGCAACCTGCCAGGTTCTAGTGCGTGAGGCCCTTGCCAGACTTTTTTTCTTCAACTGTTTTATTGTTTTTGTTTTGTTTTGCTCCAGTACATTACATCTTCATTTAAAAAAAACTGAACGTTACTCTGACTCCAAAGACTATTTCTGACTCTTTGCTTCTGTTTACTTAGAATATGGCGAATTCCTTCACTGCAAAGGAAAGAAATTCACTGATTTCGAAGAGGTTCGCTTGGAGATTGAGGCTGAAACAGATCGTGTTACTGGCTCCAACAAAGGGATTTCTCCTGTGCCCATCAATCTCCGAGTCTACTCTCCCCATGGTGAGTCCTTATGCAGCATCTGAAATCAGGAGGTAGGTGAGGCAGATTGTTGCTTTGTCATGAAGCAAAGATGGAAAGAAGAGAGATGAAATGGAGAGTATTTGGATTTTTTTTTTCTTCTTTTTTTTTTTGTGTGTACCTGGGCCATGCTGTACCAAACTGCCAACCTTTGCCATATTTCTGGAAGGATTTTTGTCTGCTACATTCTAGTCTTTCACTTTCTCCAGTTGAAGCATCTGACTGCCAGCAAAAGACCTCTCCCTGAAACAACTGTCTTCAGAAGTAACTTGCTCCTCAAGGGACAGCTCTATTCAATCAGCATGCCCTTTGCTATAAAGAGCTGCTGTCTCCCCCCACTTCTTGGTACCACTTTACTGCRTACAAGAAATGCAACAAAAGTGTTGATGCAAAAGGGAGAGGGGTGGCTTTCCTCAAGAGCATTTGTCTTCTGTAGGCATTGTTTGCTTAGTTCTCTCTTGGTAGTGCCAGTATCATATGCCATTCATTTTCAGTGGAAGAATTCTGCTCTAACAATGGTCCCAGATTTGTCAGCTTTTTAAATGTGAACAGCTGCTTGGGTGTCATTTGTAGAGCAGCAGCTTGGTGCTTCATCAGCAGTTGGCTGGGTAGGACTTGAGCATGGCTTTTTCTCAACAGGAGAATTAAACAATTATAAGGCTGCATGTTATCRTCCTTCAGGAGAAGGCCCGGCTGACTTTGACACTACCACTGCTTGAATAAGGGAATAAGGGATGTGTGACTGAGCCTGTTAATCCTGGGAGCACTCCTTAATGAGTGGAACCAACTCTCTTGATTCCTCCAGTCTATGCTGTGCAGTGACAGGAGTTACGATGATCTCTTTCCTCTAATGTAGCATATATGGAAGGACTTTGAGGACACAGAATTCCCTTGATCAGTCTGAAAACAAGTAATTTAAAGGGAATGACAAAAGATGAGAAAACTGTAGCAGCTCTGGACAGTTATGCTACAGAACTCAGGCTGCAAGTATGGTGCTGCTCTCCAGCTGAGTCAGTCTTGGAGTCATTCAGTATAAACACTGACAAACAAGGTGTTGATAGTCCCTAGAGCCCCTCTTGTATCTGCTATCCTTTATTATTACCTCACAGATTTGCAATAGCCTTGTGAGATGTTATTAACCTCATTTTATGGATAAGAGAATGGRCATGTGGAGAACCAGAACCTTTCAGAGCCGTGCAGCAAGTCAAACACCAGATCTCAAGACTCCTTGCTCTAGACTCCCTTGGARTTCTGATGCCATGTTCTGCCTTCTGGGTTCCACTTCTAGTCYCCATATTGAATTAATTGTTACTAAGCAGTAACAAAAGATAACTAGAAAACTCTATGTGCTTCTGAATTGTGTGTGTACCTGTCATACCTATTGTGTGTTGGAGACATTACAGCTACAGGTATTCCTTACAGACCTGGACAGTCCTACCTCAGCTCTCACTTACGTTTTCTCCTRTTGTTTTCTGTACCTAGTCCTGAACCTGACYTTGGTGGACCTACCAGGTATGACAAAAGTCCCAGTGGGGGACCAGCCCCCTGACATTGAGTTCCAGATCCGAGATATGCTCATGCAGTTTGTCACCAAAGAGAACTGCCTCATCCTGGCGGTATCCCCAGCCAACTCTGATCTGGCCAACTCTGATGCTCTGAAGATTGCAAAGGAGGTGGATCCTCAAGGTACATCTGTTTCTTACTTTAGCATGAGATTGCTAATTGCTAAATACTAATATTTTAGTATGACACTGCCTCATTGCCAGAGGCAATAATTCTCCTTTTATCTTTTGGTTGTGACTATCCCAGTAGCTGTGGGCTTTCATCTCCTGACTTGGGTTGTGTGTTCACTGACATACCACCTTCTGAGAGGTGGCTGTGAGTGTCAGCAAGGCTTTATACGATATATTTTGTTGTTGTTGTTGTTTAATCTTTTCCGTTGTCCTTGACTTATTCCTGAAGGGGTAAAGGACTTCCTTTTGTTCACTTTACTCATCCACAATCTGTCTGGTGAATGTAGTAACTAAGCAGGAAACTTTGCACTGAACTTCCTCTCTGTTGTGGCATAGCATGTGGGCATTTCAGCAGCGTTTAACTCAGAACTGACCTCCATTATCTGGTTTGGTTTCATGGCCTTTTGGGCATGGTGGGAATCTCRTGTGTCCAGGAGCCCTTGAGGAGCCAAGTTGGGCAATGTGTAGTATTTTCTCTGTTAAGAGAACTTACAGGAGTCATTTGTTGCTTGATCAAGTATGCTTGTGGGCTTCTAATAGGGCAACGCACTATTGGAGTCATCACTAAACTGGATCTTATGGATGAAGGAACTGATGCACGAGATGTATTAGAAAATAAATTGCTTCCTCTTCGTAGAGGTATGGTTTCTCTTGCTTTGCTTGTGATTTCTTGCCTGCATCTTCCCTGTGTAAAGAACTCTGGCTTCATCCCCTTCCTTTGGTGTTCCTAGAACTTCTGCTATAACTTGTCATTAAGCCATCTCTGTTCCAAGCCAAAGTCAAGAAAAGTTGGGGGAAAGGGCTGAGTTAACTCAGCTTTGTTAATGCAAACTCTTTAGGTATTTGCATCTTGATCTGGAGTTCTAGCAGAAATGTGGCCTTATTCTTCAATAATCTGTAAATTCTTTTTCCTTACTACTTTGGGGGAACAAAGTAATACATAAAATAATTCTCAGTTACACAGTTATATTCTTATTCTGCATACTAAGTACCAAACCTATTTTCTTCAGAGAAAATTATAGTTTTAAACTTTTCTAATTGTTTGCTAGTAATTAGTTGTTATTAGAGTCTCCCTCTTACTGTGTTGCCAGCTRTCTAACTTTCTCCTCAAGCTTGGACTCCCCTTTATGTTCTCATTCTTGCAGCCATCTGATCTCTAACCCCAACTCTTCCAGGTTATATTGGTGTAGTCAACAGAAGTCAGAAAGACATTGATGGCAAGAAGGACATTCAGGCTGCCCTGGCTGCAGAGAGAAAATTCTTTCTCTCCCACCCAGCCTACAGACACATGGCTGATCGCATGGGAACTCCCTACCTGCAGAAAGTACTGAACCAGGTACTATCACCAGTTGGGAACTGCCACCTACTGTGTCACAAAACTGTGGCTAGGCTGGTCATCAGGGCTTCTGAGATGTGAAAAATGCTGAAAATCAAAATCCTACAATTCTTGGTCAACAAGCTTGAGAAATACTTACAATTGTCTGGAAGAGGGCTCTCTCTCAATCCCTGTTTTACCAGTGAGCCTTGTTGAGGTTTGGTTGACTCTTTTTCCTTTTCTGCATTGTAAAAAGAATTCCAGTGCCAGGTCTTATGAAGTATGCCTGATTGGGATAACACTGATACAGTGAAACACATTAAGGGTGATAATTGAGCTTATACTCTAAAGGCAAAGCACTGCTTTATTTTTTTTTCAGTGGTACTGGTGCAAAATTAACAGTCAGTTCATGGAGTTCATCTGGATCTGCACTAACAAAAAGATTTTTGATTTGCCAGAAAATTTCTTCTAAACCTCTAATGAATTCTATGCCTAATAGTAAGCTGCAAAGATTTTTTTTTCCCCAATATGAAATAAAAAAAATGATACTGGTAGTAGTATTTTTTTTCTTCTATTAAGGCTGTTTCATCTCCTGTTTCATGTAATAGCAACTTATTGTTGCTTTCTTTTCTGTCCCCTTGAAATACTCCCTGGAGAAGAAGCACTCTGGTTTTTATTCTCACCCTCTGGCCCCCCAGTTACATTTGGAGTGTTCTATAGCTGTGCTCTGTGGAAGGCCTCTTTTTAGAGCCTTACCAGTAGCTTTGACTCCTTCAACMTTGCCTTGTTACTTACTGGTGACAAACGGCTTAACCACTACCCTCCAGTGTGCTGCAGTCAAGCTGCAGAGATGAGTGTCAGTGGTGTGCTAACCTGTGGACAGAATAGCCTTACCCTGGTGTAAGTGACAGAGGCTGATGCTTGTAAGTATAACTTAATCCTGGGTTTGAGATGACAGGTTTGTATGAATGGGAGGCTTGGACTATGCTAGAAGGGCAGATTTGAGGGTAAAATGAAGGTCAAGAATGGAGAGGTGATATGGGCAGGAGCTGGAGGCAGAATTCACCCAGCCTATGACTAGTATCTGTCCCTGGGATAGACTTGTTATTAGGAATACTCAAAGGAATTGAACACAGAGCAATTGAAGAGCTTTCATCCTTCTGCTGAAGTAGCAAAATTTTCCCAGTAACCATGTACAAGTTTATCTTCCTAAACCTTCTTCCTGCACAGCAATTGACCAACCACATCCGTGACACCTTGCCAGGGCTGCGGAACAAGCTCCAGAGCCAGCTTCTGTCCATTGAGAAGGAGGTGGAAGAGTACAAGAACTTCCGCCCTGATGACCCTGCTCGCAAGACCAAAGCTCTGCTTCAGTAAGTGACCTCACCTGCAGGCCCCTTTGGAGAAACTGCTTAGCCATGTGTTCTGCTTCATTCTTTTTGTTTACTTTAGGATGGTCCAGCAGTTTGCTGTGGACTTTGAGAAACGCATTGAAGGCTCTGGAGACCAAATTGATACCTATGAGCTGTCAGGAGGAGCTAGGATTAACCGCATCTTCCATGAGCGTTTTCCCTTTGAACTGGTGAAGGTGCAACTGGCCGTTGAGATCCAATTTTTCTCTTTGCCTGTTGTCTATCACCTCTCTTCTGTCTGGCTGTTTACCTCTCTTGGCATCTTTCATCAGCTGTCTTCCCTTTAACTGACCACTAATTTTTATTTTGTCTTTCTTTTTATTACACCCTTCTTCATTTCTTGTTGTCTTCTCTCCTTTGCTGGAGCCTTTTTACAGTGTTGACCTTTCCCCATTAAGCCCTTGTCCTTGTGACAAAACTTAAACTTTCTCCTTCTACTTAGCAGAAAATGTTTGTCTGGCTTAAATCATCTGAATGCTAAATAAAGTGTGCAGAGTAACTTCCCTTGACACAGATAATAGCAAAACAATGTCTGAATGTCCTTGCAGATATGGAGTGTTGGCTATTTTCCAGACTGAATTGCCTGTAGTGCAGGTGGTGCTGAAACTGATTCCTTGATTGTCAGCACCAGACTGGGCCCTAAAGTTTCCCTAACTCAAATGCATGATGCAGAAAAGAGGATGTATGATATACCTGGGGAAACATCTGTTTCTCTATCAGTGGCCTCAAGGTGGGAATGATAYAGAGCCTGCCTTGTATTGGATAATACATTTCTAAGGTCCTCATTGAAGAAGAGGAGTGAGAGCAAAGCTTATGCTAAATCACAGGGGACAAACCAGTTTGTTTTAGACTGCAATCTAGTAATTCAGTCTCATTCCTTTGTCTCTAAGGAAACACCATGTTGTCCATGGGAGCTTCTTGGGCTTGGCATCTGTAAATATAGGCCCTTGGCTATTCACATTTGTCCAGGGTGCTTATATTGGCAACAGCAGCCTTATAGATGTGCTCAATATCCAGCTTTGGGGCCAGTATCTCATCTGTCTCATGACAGTGGTACACATAGCTTGGCATGGCTCCTTTCTCTGTAGTGCATGCTGTTGTGTATCCCGTTTGCGTGTGCACATAAATAGAAGGGTCAGACTGATTCTGACTAAAACTTTCTCTTGGTGCAGATGGAGTTTGATGAGAAGGAGCTGCGACGGGAGATTAGCTACGCCATCAAGAACATCCATGGTATAAGGCACGTATCATGCACTAGGCAGACCACTGGCTGTCTAGTAAATACCTCTAGACCTTCCRAATGGAGTTGAAGACTGCGGAGGTACGGTAGGTCAGCCAGAGGGGAAGGATTGCCTTCCCAGGCCCTCCAGCAGCTCGAGCAGGCTTGAATTTGGAAGTAGGGATAATCATTCAAGTCAGCTGTGCTTTCTCTTTTCCGTATGAGAGTCACAGAAACCCAAAAGGTAAAACTGCCTTGGTGATCAGTTATTTTCCCACTCCTTGGGTTTTGGTATAAGAAAAGAGAGAGGGAGGGATGCAAGCCCCTACTTCTACTTCATTTAGTTTTAAAAGTTTGTTTGCCTGCTGTCTCCCCATATTAACAACTGTTCAAAATAGTTACCTGGTGCTGAGCACCTCAACTGCTAGAGATTCGAGGGAGGCTTGGGGCCCCCAGCACCAGGGTCCCAGTGGCGCAGGTGGGAGCGAGTCCCATGCAGGTGAGAACACGCCTGCGTTCCTCGCCAGGGAGATTAATGGTCAGAAGGTGCAAGCTCGAGACACCAACTCCTGCTCCCAGGAAAGCAGCTGGAGCCTGACGCCTCTCCGTGCCCTTCCTGCGTGCTGGGGTGCAAGCAGATATTGATCTACTTTTTTTTTTTTTAAGCTTAGTCACTAGCTGAGTTTGAGAGAGGGGTTCAAACATATTAGTGTCCAAATCATTAAGAAAAGGCCTCTCACCTGCTGCACACCTCCAAGGTAAAACGTGCTGTGGAGGGGCTCGGCCCCCACCTCCCTCAGGCCTGGCCGTGAAACGGCGGCTGAGGTAAAATGGCGGCTTGATGCCAGAGGCGAAATGGCGGCTGAGGTGAAACGGCCACCTGGTGCTGGTGTCTAGCAAGGGCCGGGGTGATGCTGTCCGCAGTGCCTCCGTCTCAGAAGGTGCCAAGCACCCTCCCTTTTCCAAGGACTTCAGTCAGGGCTYGTGCGAGGGGTGTGACGTGCCCTCGGCCCCACGTGCTGGGTGTCAGCGATGGCGGTGCCTGCTCAGAGATGTGTATGTAATGCTGTGACGTTCTCCTTGCCCCCTCTCCCCCTCCTGCCTTGTCTCGCCCCCCACCCTGGGTGTTTAGAACCGGTCTCTTCACACCTGACATGGCCTTTGAGACCATTGTGAAAAAGCAGGTGAAGAAGATTAAAGAGCCTTGCCTGAAATGCGTGGACATGGTCATTTCGGAGTTAATCAATACCGTTAGACAGTGCACCAAGAAGGTAACCGGAGGCAGCATGGAGCTGACCCCTTCCCACTGCTCGCTGGCTGCRGCACAGCACTGCGGCCCCAGGCAGGGCCTTGCCTGCCGTGAAGCTCGGTGTTTCTAACCACCTCCTCAGCATGACTAGACCTGAGCGGAACCAGCCTGGGGCGATCCAGCCAACAAGCCAAACAGAAAGGGAAGCGCTGCGGCACGTGGGCCGTGGCCTGGCTCTCCTGCAGTGCTGGAGCTGAGGGGATGCTGGGAATGTCCCCCACCTCCTGCTTTGTAGCATGACTTCTGATTCCTTCCAAAGCCAGGGTTGTTTCTTCTTATGGAGCTATTTATGACTTTAAAATTAGTTTCTGGCTTTGTTTTCCAAGCCAGAAGCTGGAATTTAAATTTTACCCCTTCTGTGCACGTGGAATTCAGGGTGGGTTAATCTGGAGCTAGACTTCAGTGTCGGTGCTGGGTGTGTGGAGCTGAACGTTGGAGGCCGCAGTAGTTAACAGCTGTGGGCTGTGTCGCAGGGAAACATTCCTGTGGTGTTTGGCTTGGTTTCTGGTTGGCTTGGTCCATATCCTGTTCTGGACGAGCGGCACATGGCTGAGAAGAAGCAAGTTAGTCCATCCACCTTTGGGCTCCTGCTGCCCCTTTTGAGAGAGGGAAGACTGCGGGCTGTGCCCTCTGGGACCCGTGCTGGGCTTCAGCAGAGCGGTGGGTGGGGGAATTGGCTGTAACTCTGCTATCTGGATATGGCTGCCTGTTTCTGTGGTTGGGGTTGAAAAGCAGCAGCAGACAGATGGGAAGACACCTGCTGTTCCTCTCAGCCATGGCTTGCTGCTTCAGACAGGGACAGGTACTGGTGAAAGGACACCTGAGTTAGGATGTAGCATGGGCACCACAGACTGGAATCACCACTGGCTTTTCAGGTGCAGGTAAATGGGCATTGCAGGAGGTGCCTGGGGAGTTGGACGTCTTGTCTTTGCAAAGAGAAAGAGGTGCCCAAGTGGTGACGCTCAGGTGTTTCTGCAAGCGACAGCAGCCCTTAAGGCCAGGAGCCTCTGCAGAAGGGCTCAAGTGTGCAGACACATACTCTGCCCACCAGGGTAGACTGGGAAAGCAAAGTGCCTGCAGCAAGAGATTGCTCAGGTTTCTAGAGTGCTGGAGGAGCTTCCTTTTTCTGTCCTGCTGTCCTCTCTTGGGGTGTGTGACTGTGGGAAGCACCCAGAAAATTGCCATTAGAGCCTGGCGACAGGTAAGCACCGGCCCTCAGGCTGCCAAGTATCCAGAGTCGCCTGCTAAGAAGATCAGGAGGGCCCTCCTTTTTCATGCCCCCTGCAGCTTCTCTTGGTTTGTTCACCACCCATCAGTTGCTATTCAAAAACCTCCCATTCATTCTGTCTCCCTCTGCTTCTTTTCCTCCATTTTCTGCTTTTCTTCATCTTTTCTTTCTTTGTTTCCATTTTACCTGATTAAAAAAAAACACTAGTAAAGATGCTGTTTTCTCTGACAGCAGTGGGTTCCTCAGGTCGCCAGGTGACAAGTGCAAATGGGTGGGATGTGAAGAATGAGAGATGCGAGGGACAGGGCTGAAAAGGTTGCAGATGCAGAATTAAGAYGCTCCCTTTCTTGTTTGGGTCTCATTGCTAGAAATCTGATCATTGATTTTTCAATGCTGGTTGTTTTGTGTGTGCCAGGAGTCACAGTTTTTGTTTGTTTCTTAAGAAAAAAAAAATAGTGTCACTCGGGTGGTATTCAGGTGYTTGAAGGGACTTTTTAGGTGCAAGGCTGCCTCAGAGTGCCTTGCTTCCAGGGCCAGATAGTAAAGGGAAGTAATAATTGAGTCTATATAGAGTTTAGCTGGCTGGCTGGTTAAGTAGGAAATAGTTTTGAGTCAGAGGGTGTGAACATAACTCTGCAAATGCCCCCGCTTTGCTCAAAAGAGGCTTTGTTGGCAACCAGAGAGAGGCCTTTGGGTGAAGCTGAATCCTATCACATATCCCAACACTCTTGCTTTAATGACAAATTAGTTGCCAGTCTTCTAGTATGTGTTGCAGAGCATTTTAAYAGAGCAGTGAGTCTTGGTGTCTTGCAGGTGCTATCTGGAGATGTGCAGGATGGTAAGGTGAATGAGCAAATATTTAATTTAAATGATGTGGTTATTTGCAGCTGTAGGCAATTCAGATTTAACTATTAACCCTATGCTGCAGGGTGTTCTTATTAAGTGGACAACACCCCCTTGAAAGCACTAATATATCATATTAAAAGCAGTGTCTGAGATTGTGTTATGAAAAGCACCCTAGTAGAAGCTTAAAAGAGTTAAAGATGTGCTGAAAAACTTCTTTATGTGCAGTAATAGCCTTGAATTTGATTAGTCTTGACTATGTTTCAAAAACTTCAGTTTCTGTGGACTTTCTCCTTTTATTAGTGGAGCCACTGAGAATGCAGGCCATTTGTACTAATTTCCAGTGATACTACATTTCCCTAAAAACTTTGACTGTCTTGTATCAGTCTGATGTTACAGGCTAGCTGGGACAAAACTGATGTTATGTACAAGCTATGGATGCCTTGTTTGCATTTTCCTAAATACTGTGTACATCTGATTATTCTTATTGAGGAAGTAACTACTGCAGGGAAGGTGAGTGAGACAAAAGATGCTCCAGAAATAGAGCAGTTTGTCTGAACCCCTGCAACCAAGCAAGATGTCCATTCAGATCAGCTTTCCTGCTGCCAAAACCAGACGCAAGTGACAGACTTTGCAAGCCTTAACTTGGCTCCTGTTCAGGCCTCCTGCAGCTGGAGTAAGGAAAGCGGAAGGGGATAACCCTTGTGGGAAGGGGGAATGCCTGAGACAAAGGAAAAAGAGACATGGTGAGTCTCTAGGAAAAGAGTCAGTGGCTCACTGTGGTAAGCAGATTTACCTTAAAATGCAAAGAAGCATTATTCTATTTAAAAAAAAAAAAAAAAAAAAAAAAGAAGACTTACTCCCTGGGGATTTCCATTCATTCATCTTGCTCTTAACAGCTCACCATTTCACCAGCCCAGCTGCTCTTTCTTCCTTCCCCTCTGCCTCTTCCATCTGCCTGTAGACTCTCCTGATACTTGGCAGTGCACAGGCCCCATAACAATGCTCACCTGGTTCAATGAACTGATGGAGTGAACCAAAATCTCACTTCTCATTTTGCCTTGTGTTTTCTCTCTTTTTCCCTTTCCCTTCCTCCTATTTCCTCTTATCTCCTGCTCTTTCTCTGCTTCGCTCTTTTCTTCCTCGTTGCTTCTTCCCACCCTGCCCTTGCCATGCAGAACGGGTCTCTTCACGCCTGACCTCGCTTTTGAAGCCATAGTGAAAAAGCAGGTGCAGAAGTTGAAGGAGCCGAGTCTGAAGTGTGTGGATATGGTAGTGAGTGAGCTCACATCCACCATCAGAAAGTGTAGCGAAAAGGTAAAGAAACCAAAAATTCAAAGAAAGGATGATGCCCCCTCCTTTCCACACACACTCATGCTATTTTCTCACATGCACTGCAGGAACCACAGCAAGCTAGTTAGAGTAAATACCTGTAAAGATGCATCTAAAGGATGGCAGCAGTCTATAGTAGGCACTGGAGCAGTTGCAATTAAAAGCAGGCCAARGAAAGTGGGTATTGGCTGATGGGCTCTTTAGCCAAGAAGTGAGCTAGATCCAGTGGATTGCTTTGTGTCCTGCCCTCCTCTTCCTCCGCCTGATTCAGTGYGGATTAACCCCTGTCACAAACCATGTTTGCTCTGCTACTGCCTGCATATTTGGAACTTTTCATTTGTTTTTGCAGTGGCYCCCTTAGAAATCCAGATACACTAGGAAATGGTAAAAAGCCAGAAATAGACATTACATCCCCCACAGCATGAGTGATCTGCAGGCTTCTGCTATGTCTGCAGTTATGTTAAATAATATCATATACAAAGCAGCAATCAGTTGAAAGTTTGAGGTGCAAAATGCTCTGTCAAAGGTAGATGGTGTCAGCAAGACCTCTGTCTCTTACACCCTCTGCATCATTTTCCTGCTGATCTCTCGCTCCATAGGCTATGCTTGCTGTGAGGTAGTGTGGATGCTCTTGCTTGTATGCTATAACCCAACAGAGGAGAAGCCTTAGGCTAGCAGAGGGCAGCTGTAAGTAGAGAGGGGAAAAATGCCTCCGAGTGAAATGCAGGATGTTAAATGAATTTACTGCTCAGAGGCTGGGGCAAGAGTGGGTTTGTTTCCCAGGCTAGTTTTCTCCAGGAGAGGGCACCACATGCCTCCTGAAAATAGAGGACACGTGGCAATTATTTCATGTTAAATATGCCAGTGAGAGGCCAGAAACCTGTCCATAGCAAAACAGTAGTGGGTTCTTCTGGGAACTGAGATGGAAAGGGCTGTTCTGCTATGTATTTTAAGACTTACAACTCTGCAGAAGAGGATTGCAATTTATCTGGGCTCACTGACATAATCCTAAATTGGGAAGGAAGGGAAGATCGGGACTGGTCTGAGTTCAGAATGAAGGCAAGAGCTGAACTAATGAGGTCTAGTTGTACTTAAGGATGCAGAGCTCATCTCCTGYCCGTTACGGAGACATCTCTGACAAGCCCTGAGTTCTGCCCAGTCTTTTTCTCCTACTGTTGCCAGATCACTGGCAATGCAGAGTAACTYTCCAGACTGTTTCTCTTTGTGGGTTTTTTGATGTCAGTGGCTTTATTTACACTGTTTTTCTGCATCTGGCTGGAAATGTATCTGCTGTAGGTGGGGACAGATGGGAGGGGAGAAGGATCATGAAAACCAAGAGTACTGAATTTTAGTTGCTTTATTGGACCACSTTATTAGAGGTGCTGGCCACTCACTCACTTGCTCTCCAGGATTTTTTAATGCATGACATAGTAGAGGACCTGGTGGGTGTATTTCAGAGTGATGCAAGCAAGATGTCCTGCAAGGAAGCTAGCTGATGGTAGCAGTGGTATTTTTTACTTTACAGACTAATGGCTGTAATAAAAGCCTGAGAGGCGAGGGAGGCAGATGTTAAATACAGATGAGAAATAAATACCTGAATGAAGCCAGCTAGCAGTAGTATTAGAAAATAAGAGAGGCTTTAGTAATGCTTGAAGTCAAAAGTTTACGTGTGTTAAGCGAAGGCTAATCTTGCCTATATATCCCTCTGAAAGAGGTCAGGAAATACCTGAAAGTGCGCATAGGCCACTTAGAAGGTATCTTGCAGACAGGCTGCTAATGGCATAAAGCAAAGGGGCCCAGCTGTGTGGGGGCACTCACTGGTATGCAGTGTTTGTTACCTTGCATCAGCCTCAACTGCCTGACCTGGACAAGAGCATGTGCTGTTCAGGGAGGCATTTGGAAAAGGCTGCTTAGGAACTGATACTAGCAATAAGGCAGTTACAGTCCTCCTGTAACAGCTGTGTTGTGGACTGATGCTGTCTTTTGGGTGATAGACTTCTGAGCTTGCTGAAGATCCTGTAAGGCTTCTTGAAGGACAACAGCTTGGGCTAGCACCTCTTGAATTACCTTAATGACTTTGGTGCTGTCTTAAAGTGTTGTGTGTTGTTGTCATATACYGTCACAATTATTTTGTTTCACCCCAGTTGGTGAAGGGATCTTTGTACATGTGGTTGGTAAAGCTGCATCAATGGAATAATAAGGTGGTATGAATAAAGAACACAGGAGTCAAACCTATCTGTTCTTGAGTGCTACAGAAGTACAGCTTCCCTCTGTGCAAAGATTTGCAGTTGACTATCTCTTGAATTTTAGACAAAGTTGAGGACTAAAGAGAAGAAAGCCATTAAGAGCTCTCTTGCATGGCCTGATGCTGAATTTCTTGCCATTGATTAAATGGAGAGTAGCTTTGAAATAAATGGAGATGGTGTAAGTATGCAGACATTTGCATTCGGGAGGATAGCATTCTAGCGAGTGCTCTTCCAAAAGCAGAAACCTTCTGTGCTAGACTGCATTGCAGCATCTCACTAGTGCAGAAAGGTCTCACAACTCAGCTTCCCTTTCCACTAGAGGCAGAAATCTTCAGTGCGCTTGCAGGGACTCTTGGAACTTGCAAAAGAGGGATCTAATGAGCATTGGGATGAATTGTTTTTCAAAGAGGGTCAGGAGCTTGTATTGATTGAACAGGAAAATGCAGCTGAAACAGGACTGAAAGCCCCCTTGCGCTGGTAAATGATCCCAGCTGGCAGACTTAGCCTCTTGAAGGGTCACCTGCTCTCCTGTCTTTCAGAGTCATGGCATTTCTGGGTGCTGTTTGTACTGCTGGTGTTATCTCCCTGTCCCTCTGTGCCCTCCTGCATGTTGCCTAGTGGGTGTGACATCTTGTGGCTGGTGTCTGTGTCCTTTTCCCTTGCCCACCTTTGCTTCTATGCATGCTGGGGGTTGGAAGCTCCTGCACGAGGATCAATGCTGTCAATTTATTTTGCACATAGCTTGCTGGATGACCTGGGTTCTGAATAAAATCCRAATCATTTGCACCCTTTGTTTGCCTTTGGGTTGTTTGGGTGTGTGGGTGGTAGAGGTGGTGTATATTTTTTTTTATTTTTTTTTTCTTAACTTGAAGCAAAGAAGCTGAGACTTGCTTAGAGGTTTCCCAACTTCCTGTTTTTGTCTGTTTGACATAACTTGCCCATCTATCCTTTGTCAACCTCCCAAGGGAAACAGGAAGCTTTGCCTGTATGTCTCTGAAGCAACCAGCTGCCTGAACCATAAAGATCATAGAGAACACCCCGTTTGCCCTTTCAAAGACAAGGTGGTGGTGGGGAATGCTAATTTCCACTTGTTTTTTCCCTGCCTCTGTAGGGTCACTGGCATTCAGACAGACATCACATTTGAAAATAGGCAATATGAAAGTTAGTTCTCAACTTCAGTTTCAGGTTACTGGAACTCCTCTGATTTTTTTTTTTAAGAATGTTAAGAGGGTCTGAGAATGTTTGTAGTGAGAAGTTAGGAAAATTGTTGCTCAAGTTGGCGTAAGATCTGACTTCCAGCAGTGATGCTGTGTGCCTTGAGCCAGTTTCTTTGAGCATGTTGCAGTTGCTTATGTATGTGGAACAAGGATGATGTCATGTAAATTGGAGAAACAAAACTCATGCAATACAGACTGGAGGCAAATGAGGTTTTGTTTGTTTGTCTTAATATACCCTGTGAGGGAGTATAATGGAAGATACCAGGAAATGATGTTTGTTACTGTAGTCAAACTAAAGTTGATTAGAAATAACGGAGGAAGTGATTTCAAAGGTAGGGAAAGAGGGAGGAAAGACTAGATCCTGGGGCTGGAGAATGAATATTATTTCTGAGTCTAGGTGTGATCTGAGATGGCTTTTAGGTGCTRCCACTGAAATTGTTGGAGGCTTATGAACCTAGGTACATTGCATTCTCTACTAGGCTTCAGTAAGATGGTGTCATGTGCTATTGTAAAGAGTAGAGAGAGATTTTATCATGCAGCTTAGTAAGCATAGCTTCACAGATGAAGGGCCTTAAYTATTACTGTTGCTAAGGTCTTCAGAAGCTACTGCACCGGTCATGGCAGAGCTGAACATACTTAAATGAGAAATAATCGTGACTCKGAAGCCACGAGACTTGCATTAAATGACTTTTTTATTGCAGTTATTGACCTGAATGATGCTGAAGTAACCTCCTATTGCTGGCTGAGATCTGGCAGTGAAGCCTGATCCTGTTGAAGGCAATAGCCAAAGTCCTTTAGATTTTTAGCCAGACCAAGTGTCCTTGTTATACTATTACTCTGCTCTGAGACAGGTGTCTGAATGCCAGAGGGCTTTCAGGGTGCACATTCTGAAAGAGGTTTCTCTTGTGTGATCTCTATGGATATTTTCTCTTGAACTACAGGCAATAATGTCCTTCCATTTCCTTCTCAGTCTGCTCAGGAATGAATCTTCCTTATACCACCCCTCACTCCATAATGTGGGAAAATGTGGTGTAAGTGTGATACAAACATAAGCCCCRGCTGTGTGATCCTGCCCCAACATAGCTGGAGAGCAGGTAGAAGCAGTGTCAGGATGCCCAGAGCACAATGGTCCTTGAAGACCAGTCCCCTTAAGTTGGTCAGAGCCTCTGTCTCTGCTCGCAGGTGTTAACAAGGAGGGCTGGATGCTTTACCGTAGTGTCTCAGCAAATGAGAAATGAAATCCACTATTTTTCCCAGGGAGACTTCCTATAGGATTCAGCAGGCTGTAGCAGCAGGGTTCATTCACCTACTTATCTAGTGGGATGCTGAACATCTAGAGAAATGGCTCAGTTTAGTGGGAAAAACCCAACAAACAACCAGTGTGTTCACATGTGGAGTTTGAGACAAGCCTTGTACCAGGAAGTGTGAGGTGGGTTTGGAGCAGATCTCCCATGAGATGGAACAGTTGCGCTAAGAGTGTAAAGGGCTTTTCTGTGAAGCTCAGCATGAAAGGGAGCGAGAGCCTTGCCCCAACAGAYCCCAAGGAACTTGGCAAATCTGTCTGCAAGTCCAGCTTTCCAGAACTTTCCCTTTAAAATGTCTGATTGCAGAGTGTGTGTGTGCATGCTTACATGCAGGGGGTTATTCCCCCCTTATGCCTCCCTTTCCCATGTGCACGTGTGCTCTCTCTCCTGCAGCTCAGCCAGTACCCTCACCTGCGTGAAGARATGGAGAGGATTGTTACTACCCACATTCGGGAAAGAGAGGGCAGGACCAAGGATCAGGTAGGGGCTCAGGAGCATGTGTAAGGGGGGTGGGTAGATGGGGAGGAGGACAGCTTTTGAGGGGATGCCYTGGGCCAGAGATGCCTCTCTGATTTTGGATTTGAAGCTGGGCTCTGAGCCTGGAGCCTCTGGCTGATCAGAGGAGGAACGTACAAGGCTCTGTCTGCCCCTRACTATTCACAGTGTTGGTCACTGGTGTTTTATCTGCTCTGTCTGTGCCTCTCGTTTGGCAGGTCATGCTTCTAATAGATATCGAGCTGGCTTACATGAACACAAACCATGAGGATTTCATTGGCTTTGCCAAGTAAGTACTGATATCCTACTGCCTCCTCTCCTCTGTGTGTGTTCCCTGTGGCCCTGTCCTGTAACTGCTCCAGTAAATGGGTTGCAGAGGCCCTGGCGTAGATAGTGTGGTCTCAACATACAGCTCAGCCTCAGTATCACTACTCTCTTCAGTGGCTCCATATTGCAAAGCTGCTTAGACCATTTGCTGATGGGGAACAGAGGGATGCTTGAAAGGTGTAGGGTTGCGTCTAGGGGAAAAAGCCAGAAGCTGTGGAGAGTTAGTGGCCCAGGCATGGTTCAGATGGGAATGAGAAGATCAGGCCAGGCTGAAAGAGCAGATGGAGATAGATGGGGTTGTCAAGGCTTGGAAGCCAGTGGTGAGGGGCATGAACTCACTGTAGCAGCTCTCTGGTGGGAGCAGGATTCAGGTGATCCAGGAGAGCCTGAGGGGTTTTGAATGTCTCTGCTGTTGTTTGCAGTGCTCAGCAGAGGAGCAGCCAGATGAGCAAGAAGAAGGCAGCTGGCAACCAGGTAGGCCAAGTTTCATCTCATTCACTGCTGCAAGGAGGAAGATGTGTTTTCTACCTGGAAGCTACCAGGTGGACAAGTGCTGAGCTGGATGCAGCAGTGCTCTAATTTTTTATCAAACCCCTATTTATACCTAGAGGATAGCRTTTTGGACTTGCTGTGGTCAGGAAGAGCTGAGCATGTAGGAACAACAAAGGGGCAATGTTGTAGAGGGAAACGGACCCGTGATYATTAAGCTCTAGTCTTGCAAGGGTGTTCCACTTGCACGATCAGAAGAGTGTACAACATCTCATGTAAGCTTACTGCTGTTTTCTGGCTAATGGTAGACATACATAATAGTTTCTTACATCCCTGGGTCCTCTCTTCCCTTCTACAGCCATSTCCTCTGCTGAGGTGAGGGGTAGCAATCACTTGGGATATCATAGATGCAGACTCGGATTCATAAGCTGCTTAAAACTGGGTTAAGCTCCCTTCTGCAATCCCCCTGCCACTGCCAGAGCTGAACTGCTTCAGTCAATATGGACTTGCCTTTTCTAGTTGTCTTTTTCTGTTGATGGTATCTACTTTCTGGAAGGGGATTTCAAAAGAGGTCACAGGCTTTCTTCTGGAAAGTTTCACTGGAAAGGCTTAAAACCTTTGGAGGTGGAGGCAAAGAGCGCTCTGTAGCCAAAGCTGCACTGGGTATGTAACAATATGCCCTTGGGAGTAGGCAGCAGTGGAGAAGGAGTTCCTTCTTCCTGTAGAAACTGTAAGGAGTGCACATGCAATTGAAAAATTAAAGAGCTAATGACACCTTCATCTCCCAGACTTTTGGGGAAATGACAGGGTTATCTAGACTAGAAGATCCTGTAGAAGCAAGGCCTTACAAGCAGCTTGTAAAGAATGGAAGCAAATGCTTTCCTCTGTTGTTCTTTTTAAAGGCCTTCACTTCTAACATGCATAGTCTTATAACATTTTTGACCACCTTTCACTGCACACAGATGGGCAGGCAGTTTCAGTGCTGTTGACAGGCAGATAGTTGGCCAGCCAAGCTTCCTAAGTTACCTGCTTCATGAGATCTTGGAGCAGCTGTGTACTGCATCCTCTGCAGTATACCTACTGAAAAGCTGCATGGTGTAAAATAACTCAAAGGACAAGCTCTGGATCTACCTGTAAAGTGCTTGGGCTTTTCCTTCTATCAGACTTTATTTGGTGTGTGTGTGGTTTTTTTGTTTGTTTGTTTTTGTTTTTTTTAAGCACCTAGGATAAAAAAAATTTGGTATTAGTTCCAATTTATTTTATTTTATTTTTGAGCCTCTCTTCTCCTGCTCCAGCTTTCCTAGTAACAATCTCTCCTCTCTTTGCTCCTCTACTGCTCTCTGCTCTGCTGCTGTTGCTATGGTTCCCCTTTGCAGGATGAGATCCTGGTGAGTAGAAGGCCACTCAGCAGGGTGTGCTAATGAACATTAATGTTGCATCTGGGAAGGCAAGAACAGTGCACAGACAAAGTATTTCCTCTGCTGCTGAACAAGGAGAGGGAAAGAGCTGGTAATAGACACAGGTGAAACAGAAATGAGGTGCAAAGGTAGTATGTCAAAGATAATTTCAGAGCTGCTGATAGATTGTGTGAGTGGGTGGAGATGAAAAGCAGTAATCTAGGGATCTGGGGTTCTGTTTCACTGCCCCCTCCTGTCCACAAAGAGAAGAGGCCTAGCTTGATTATGAGATAAAGATGCAGTGTTTCTACATTTAGCTTTTTTTGGATAGATTGGCAGTCAAAAGCATTGTGTGCCTCCATGGTAGGTTACTCACCCAGTGCAGCTTGCTAATATGTAGTGCAGTTGCATGATTTTTCAATGCTAGCTTGTTTTCAACAAGCATATGCATATAACAGGGTACATATGTGTACATACATATGTATCTGGGTGTTAACAGAGCAGTAATATGTGCAAAAGGCTGATGCATTTAAGCTGATGCATACTTGTATTTGATTACTGCACATGTGAGTTTCTAAAACAGCACATAGTGAGCTGGAATGCCCTAGAGAGTAGTAGCCTGGCTTCTCTGCAAACCAGAAGTGTAGGAACTTGTACTGCCCTAAACTAGTGTGAGTATTCAAATACATGGGTCCGCTGAAGTCCAAGGTACTGATTCCAGATGCACCATTTTGTTCCTTCATACTTAATGTCTCCTTGTTGCTAGACTAAACCCTTTCAGATCTGCTCACCCATATCTTCCTCTTGAACTAGTCCCCGCATACCCCCACCCCTGAGTTGGGTGAAGAGCTCCCTGAGTGCAGCATGCCAAAGAGTTTGCTGCTGGCTTGATTTTCTCTAGGCATGGCCTTTTCTGGGTGTTTTGCGGTGATCTGGTGCTTGCAGGTTGTGCCAGTGCCTGAGGTGCTCTCTGATGCGGTTCTTCCTGCATCTCTCTCCCCTTGGCAGAGGGTATAATGCATAGCACAGCCAGGTTCCTTCCTGCCTCCTTTTTATACTATTCCTGCCTGTTTTGAGCCCTAGGCCAGTTGAGTTGGGGGGCTCTTTTGGCAGCAGCAGAGAGCATGATGTTCCTTGTCTTTCTCTGCTGTTCTGTGTGTAGGGATACCCTGCTCTTTCCCCTGTCACCTATGGCCAGGCTTTTAGGATTCTTGTTAATGCTTGCTACTTCTGTCCCCTTAGGTGATCCGAAAGGGCTGGCTCACCATCAACAACATCGGGATCATGAAGGGTGGCTCTAAGGAGTATTGGTTTGTCCTGACAGCGGAGAATCTCTCCTGGTATAAGGATGATGAGGTGAGTAACTCAGCTATGTGACTTGAGTCTTGGGGGAACTGAGCATCTGATGAGGCCTTCAGTTCTCTGGGTGTTATAAGTATATCTGAGTACTGAGTGTCTCCTTCTGTGCAGCTTGTGACATAAGCTGAAATCATCCTTAGGCCTGTTCCCTGCGGTCTCGCCACTGMTGAACAGTTGTGTATTGATCTGAATGTGGCTTTCTTAACACACAAAGGGAAACTCATTTGGTAACATCTGTGCTTGAAGCCCCTAGCTCAGCAGAAAGTTGACAGACAGTTGGAATGAATTTGACCTTCTTCTGGCTTGCTGTGGCAGCTGTGTTCAAGGGAGTGATGGGTCAGCTCTGAGATCTGGCCTTTTTGGTATTTCTGGAATAGCCACGGTGAATTCTTTGAAGGAGTGTGGCAGAGATTTTGATGCATCTGTCAGGAAAAAAGCCGTCTCCTTTCTGAGCACAGCAGCAGGAGCTGTGGAGCTAAAGCTGCAGCTCAGATGCTGGCTCTTTCTAACTCTGGACAAGTTGTGTAATCTCTCTCGGATTCAGTTTGCCACAGCTGCAAAGCAAGAATATGTCGTCTTAAGATTTGTGTATTGAATAGGCCAGTTAGCTTGTATTTGTAAAATTTCTTGAATTGTGAGTGGTCAGAGTATTACTTATTAAAAGTACAGTGTGTGGAAAATCACTGATAGTAACRTGGACCTACTCTGCAGAGTTGTTCAGAAATGATTCAATATTAGGAATCCTGGCATTGTGCTCTAGTGTCTTTCTGCTTTAGTAGGAAATGAGAGGCAAGCTGCTAGAGCTGTGTCCCAGCTGAAATTATCATTGTCAGCTGTCAATGGTGTGTTGCTTCCTGTTCAAGACAAAGGTAGACAGTTGTCCTGTGGGTTTACTTTGAGTAGAGAAAAGCATAGCAGGATGGCTTTGCTAAGTACATAACTAAAAGGCTTACCCCCATTCAGTATGCTAGAGGATGTGAGGGAGTGTAGTACACTGTAGCCCATATATTGAGCTGATTGGCACTTCTGACTCCAGATAAAGAAATTGGCTTGTCCTTATTGTGATTTTCTGGGGGGAGGGGGAGGTGAGGGCAGACCCACATTCTTCTCTTTCTGATTTCAGTGGGTCTGTCCACTTTCAGCAGGTGGAAATGATGACAGATGGTGATGAGTCAGCCTCCAAATATCATTTTCTGCATGGAGACTGCTGTAGTGCTGCTATGGCTGGGCAGGCAGCAATCTCATAATTAAAGAACCAGGCACTGAAATAGCTTTTGCTACATCAGTGTGTCTCTGCTGTAAGACCTTTGCGTTCAGAGCTGCTTGGAGACGCTTTGCTTTCCTCCAGGTTACTTATGCAGGTTGGATAGTTATAAACATCGAGAAGTTTAAATCAAAGCCAGCTGCTACATCCGTATTGCAGAGATGATCAGAGCTGCCCATTCCTCCCCGGGGGAGTGGGAGGGCTGCAGCAAGGATGCGTAAGCTGTTGATAGATTCCAGTTGACGGGGTAAGGGTGGGGTGTCCATTCCCTCCTGAGAGAGGGCAGCTTTGGGGGTGAGGAGCAGCTGGAGGTCTACAGCACTTCCCTTCTGTATAGMGAGAGGTAGAGCTGCCTAATTAAAGCAGTACCCTGCCAGCCAGCATCTCTTAAACAAACACAGGAGACCCAGTGCTGCCGAGGCTCGAGCAGCTTCTGAGAAAGGAGCCTTTGTTTTTAACTGGGTGGGAGCAGAGGGGAAAGGAGGGGAAGTTTTTATTTCTTATTTTCCCCCTTCCCCCACCTCAAGTTCAACTTCTTCATCTGTGGCCACTGCTGGGAGGAAAGGAAGCAGCTTGCCCCTGGGCTCTGTAGCGGAGTGGGGCTAAAAGTCAGTGCGTTTGAGGGACAGMTTGGAGAGCCGTGAGCACGGGGCTCCCCGTGCTAAACCTGGGTCCCGTGGGAGCTGGCTCCAGCTCAGAGCCCGCCACGGCTCACGGCCCTCTGTCGAACAAGGTTCCCCTGTCGGTCTGTCCCAGTTCACTCCTTCCCCACCAGTTCAGAAGGAGGCCTGGCATCCACCAAGGCTCCTGCAATCCTCTTGTGTTGTTTTTTTTTTTTTATTATTTTTATTTAAGGCTGTATACTATGATCCTTCTTCACTTAAGCTATGGGCAGACCAAGCTGCCCCCCTCCTTCCCGGCTCGACTCCTGTGGGCTCTCTTGCCCCGCTTCCCCAGAGCTCTGGCAGCCGTCCAGAGGAAATGAGAGAAGCGAGTGTGTCCTGTGCGGATGGAAGCGCCCGCGGCGGAGTTGGGGGAAGGCGCGGGGGGAACGGGCGTGCGCTGGGATCGGGGTGAAGGCTGGGTTAGCCCCGCTGGCGAGCCGGGGGGGGAGTGGGCTCCCTGCCCTGCTTCGTGAGCCCGGACCCRGAGTCTGAGCGTTGGAGACATCTGGACCCCATTAGTGAAATACCAGCCTTTCCGCAAGGCTCGCTTGTTTTTAATTCCCCTCTGAAGAAATGAACTGAAACTTAAAATGTCTTAAAGGGCCCAGCATCGCACGTTAGCGAGGCCAGGGCTGCTGGTGCTCTGGAGGGGCCGGATGGAGTGTGCTGGGCCACGCAGGGGGAAGGGAGAGAGTGGGCCAGTGGGGGTGGAAAGCTGGCTCCCCACTCTGCCTGGCTGCCAAGATTGTGTGTTTTTTTTTTTTTTTTTTTTTTTTTAACGTGTGTGTGTTTGGGTTCTGTTTTTCTTCCTGTCTCCTTTCAATGAGTCAAACGCTGGCCCCGTGGAGAGCGGCCGCACGTAGCGCTGGCCGCCCGAGACCTGGAGACCCTTCAGAGGTGCCTGCGCGAGGTGGGGTCGCGCCGGCTGGGGGGGAGGCGGGGAGGAGCTCCGCTCTGGTGCCCGCTGCTGATGCGGAGCACGATCCCCTCGCTCAGGGAGGCCACCGGCTCCCCAGGGCTGGAGCAGCAGCGCTCCAGCACGCTGGCTAGCCGCTGAGTGAGCACCGCTGCAGACACAATGCAAGAACTGAATTAGACAAGTCCTTCTGCCTGAATCCTTTATGAAAGCCCCAGTGCCCTCTTCTCTGCAGGGCTTCCCTGCTCCGCAGGGAAAGCGGGGCAGTGAGCTAGGCTAGAGTTGCTGGTGATGCTCATGGATGAGCTGTAGTGAACACTRTGCTTAGTGGTTCCCACTAGTAAAGCCTAATGCCTGCTGGAGGGGACCCCTGGGCTCTCCATTCTGCAAGAGTGACCATTTCTGCTGGAGAGCCTGTGTGTGCTTCTGTGTGCAGGAGTGTTTGCATAGGCAAGTGGATATTACCTGCTGCTTCCTTTGGAAATTTGTGTGAATGTACAGTGCAGATGGGACCTTCTGTCCTTACTCAGGTAAATCATGTACTAGAAGTTTGGGGCTTGTAATAACAGGTGACTGCATGAGAGGAATATGGCCTTATTTGCTTGTGTAAGAGTACTGCGGTGCGATGAGCGTCAGTGCATTTGAGGGGTGTGTGTATACAGGAGGGGAGGGTGCAGCTTTAGGCACTTTCAGATGTGTGTGTGATGGGGAAATACTTCATATTCTTTGTGCGTTGTACTGATTCCTGCTGGACCAGTGCTTGGGCTCTTTTGCTGTCCCCATGCTTCCTTTCCTTTTGCTTGAAGTAGAAAGGTACTTTCTCCTGTCTAGGGGAAAGAGTGACAGTCTAATGACTGTGAATAAGGTCACATACTTTGCTGCTAGTGACTTCTACCTGATTTTAGTTAAAAATAAATAATGATGAGGTTGTCTTTCCCACCCCACACTAAGCAATTTGTGTCCTTAAGGCCCARCTCAGCCTTAGAAATCCTATCTTTACTCTAATGCTTAAAGCCCCCCAAGTCATCCGAAAGTTGCTGTAACAGTGTAGTGGCTGTGACTGGTCCAGCTGCAGCTCAGTTTTTGAACCTAGTTCATTTCAAGACCATAGAATTATGTTTACTCTGAGGTTCATCCTATGCCACTTTCACACGGGTCTGGAGAGTTCTCTGAAACATGTTCTTTCTCTTTGCATCCTCTGGAATTTTTTAATTGCACACATGCATGTTTTATCATGAACAATATCTTACTCTTTTTGTCTTACTTAGACCTTATTTGTTCTTTCACTCACTGTTTCTCATCTTTCTTTTCCAGACAAACATCAAAGCAAACACAACTTCCAGAGCATTCAAACCTCCAGCTTTCTGTCCTTTGTGGGTTTTTCTTTATTAATGGTCAGCATTCTTCATGACGTGAAATCCCCTTTCTTCAGTTGCTTTTCTCTGCTCAATCCTCCCTTCCCAGGCAGCAAGACGCAGTGCGGCTATAACTCATTCAGGCCCTTTTCTTTATCTGTGCATTTTATGGCAAAGTTCAGCATATGAAACAAGCAGTCTTGAACAAATCTATTCCTCGGACAAGTGCATAAAACTGAAAGAAATGATTGCTAASAAGGGAATAGAGAGGAGGGAGGGGGAATGACAGGTGGGGTGTGAGTAAGCTGGTGAAGAGGCAGGTAGAAGTGATCRTCAAGCATGGTCCCAAAGGGTTATATCCTCGCAAGGTAATGGACAGGTGAAGTTTGCATGCAGCTGCCCCCAGCCCACCCTCTCCAAGCGTGTCCCTCTGCCGTGCAGGTATTTCCGTCCCCGTGCAGCACTGGCAGTGTGTGGTGTATCCCAGCACAGCCTAACCAATGTGCAGACTACTGTACAATCTCGTAGTCCTGAACAGGTAGTCTGAACACTGGGCAGACGGAGTGGAGCCTCTGTGATCTGCTCTCCGGCTATCAGCAGCTTATTAGTCCTTTCCCCTCCCTGCCTTTGGGATGGGGTTTTGGGTACAGAGATGGGTGAGAGAAAGTCCAGGTCCTGATTGAAGAAACATCCTCCTTTGGCAGCTGGGAAGAAAAGATGTTGCTCCCTGCGTGTTTCCAGATTCGAGCCAACTTCCAAGCCCTTTTCTCTTCCAGCGCTGGTGTCGGGAGGCTGGCACCAGGTTTCCACCTGGGGCATGCTGCACCTTTGTGGAAAGAGGGAGGAGGGAAATAACAATCAATTACTGCTGTTCAGGGAGGAAATGCTGAAGCTTTGGCTGTCACCCAGGTGTGCAGAATTCATTGCTTCATTCAACCCTTATTCTCCCCCTTGCATCTGGCACGGCAGTTGGTGCTGGGTGGGAGGATTCCCAGGCTCCATGCGCCTTCATCTCCTCCGGCCCAGCGCTGTCCTGCAAAACAGCCCTTGCCTGGGGTCCAGAGCAAAGTGCAAACAAGACCAGCCTTTGCTTCCAAGTCCTCAACAAGAGTCCTTTGACCCGCCTTGGCCAGTTGCCTTTGCAGCTAGCCCCCAGCTACTGCAGGAGCAATCCGCATCCCCTCCTTTTCTCCCCCCACCACTTCTGGCACTCGCTGAGCCTTCCCTCCTTCTTCTGGTTTTTACTCCCTCCCTTCTTGCTTCCCTTCTGTCCTTCTGCCTCAATTGACGTGGCAGTGGAAAGCTAACTAGACTCGAGGGAGGAGCTTGCTGGCTGCTGGGAAGGCCGGAGGTTGGCAGGAAGTGAGCCGTCTGACGGATAAGGTTGCGCGGGGGAAAGGAAGGTTCCCTACCTCGCCTGGAAACTTGAGGAAWGCAGTCTCCTTCTGCGGCGCTTGGCTCCCATGTAGCGATTCCAGATGTTCTCTAGCCTGTGTGGTTTGCTCCCTTTCTCCCTGGTACTGCGGGGATAAAGAGGGCTTTATGTACGCCATGCGGCTCTCTTCCAGGATCCCTTTTTCTTGTGTGTATACTGGTGGACAGTAAAAATTTTATGGCAAAAAATATGAATTCCCAGAACTCCCACTTTGGCCCTAACTATGCACTGGGGAAGAATAACCGAGCCTCCCCTTTTCCCAAGGATGTGCGACACTGTGTGTGTGTGCAATGCTTTGCCTCACCAAAGCAAGTCAAATACTTGGAGGTGGTTCATTTCTGCCCTGGTGCAGGGGCAGGTGTGGGAAGGAGCGTGTGCCGGTCCTTTGCAACACTGACCTTATAGAAGTTGCTGCAGTAGAGGTCTGGGCACAGTGGCCCCTTTTCTGCTTGTGCTTTCTGATGCACCTTCTGATGGCCTGCAAGGGGTGAAGGCAGCTGGCCTTGGTCATCCTTGCACTAGCTACATGTTTAAATCTGCATATTATTTCAGCTGATGTCTGTCTTTGCAGTTTTGAGCAGGTGAGGAACATGCATGCAGTTGATTACTATTGCAGTCCTGACAGAGCCAGTGGCGGTGGTTGCATTTAATCCCGTGAGTCCAGGTCTAGTATCTACAGAGCTTTTGAAGTAAATCAGCTTAAAATCTTAGGGTGTGATGTTAAACCAATGCAGCTTTCCTATGTAAACAAGCCATTACAGCTGCGTCACAGCTTGGAGCAGTGACCACGCAGTGCCCAGTAAATTATGCTCTAAGAGGAAAAACTGAGGCAGATGGACTGTGTTGGGAAGATGTTCTTGAGACATGCATATTATAAGTGACTGGGGCTTCCTGGAAAAATCACAGCTTGGGAATATAGCTCTTTTAATGTGCATTTTCTATGCAAAGGCAAGAGGTTGATGAATGGTTGGCAGGATCTTGCTTAGGGGGGCTCTAGTTGAACGGCCTAACCAACTTTAGTATTGTAATTGAGAACATACACACTARTATTTTTCCACTTGCGTAGGCTCTTACTGCAGGAGGCTCCAAAATGTTCTCTGTGAATTGCATAAAAATGAGTTGACTCAGTTTCAGCCATCTCTGGGGCAGATTTATTTACCCACAGCACTTCTTACATCTTGCAAAAAAAAAAGGAAAGGAAACTAAGAGGTTTAAGCCTGATGAATTGCTTCTTAATTCAGGGGGCTACCTATTAAAACAGTGGTAGTGCTCCTTCTCCCGTAGCACAGACCCTTGTTTCTGTACAAAAAGTGGTGTTTGTCATAACAGCTACAGGGAAACCTTTAATTAGTTTATCTGTGCTCCAAACTCAAACTGAGACCTAATAATTCTATCAATTACTTTATTTACTGTAAGTGCCAATTTCTAACCTTAGGGGAGCCTACACATGCATCTGTCGGCTTCACTTCACATGTGTGCAAGAGTAGGAAAATTTAACTTGCTGTTGAGAAAGCCCAGTTGAATGAAGGAACTACTATGGCTCTATCTGGCTTTYGAGTTTTCTGGATTTCTTGGGCTATTACTTAAAGGATAGCAGTGAATATTCAGATGATAATTCAAACCCTTACTGCCTCTGGCAAAAGCCAGTCTCTTGAACTTGGCCACRATAAAGGTATGTGTAGGGTCATCAAACTGCAACTGAAGCATCCCTTTCTCTTCCCCTGCTGTTATGCTTCACACTCACAGCTGGATCCTGATCCCTCCCCCCCCCCGCAATGTCGTCTTGTGGTAGGTGTGAAGAACAGAGCCCTGTGGCTGTCAACACTGTTGGGGGTGAGGCAGTAATCCTTAGGCGGTTATCCTGCCTGTGAGAGTAGTTTGCAGTCATCTCTTTCTGTAGTTCTTCATGCAAGTGATGCGACTCCCATTAGGAACAGTAGCTTGTGTTAGGGATAGCTAACCCTGTGTCCACAGTATTCTCAGTCACTATTTCAGCATTCATGTTTTGTTTCATACTGCCAGTCTGAGTGCTTCTATCATTTCTCTACCTCTCCTTGGCCTCATGGCTGTACAGATTAATTCACAGCCAAGACACTCATTTCACAGAACCTATATTCTGTTGCTGAGCAATAGTTCTGTCTGTGGGGTTTTTTTCTGCTTGTTTTTTGTCTCATGGCCAAGAGGAGATGCCTTATGAGCAATATAAGCCTCTTGGGATCAAGCTGAAGGCTTTGAATATAGTATTCCACAACCTCCCTTTCCCATCTCAGTGTACGCTGGCTCTTCTTCCTCTTCTTCCTCTTCCCCTTCCATGTCTGTTAAGCTAGAGAGAGAAACCCTCTTCCCCTTTTGGCCAGGATGCTGTTCAGCCAGAGCACATACTGCCAGATTGCTAACATATGGGCAGAAGGCTCAGCCAAAGTTTTGAGAGGCTCAGCCCTTGGCAGCTCATTCCACACTTTCCTGTCTCTGCATTCAGGAAATGAAGTCAGAGTGTTGATATAAAACAGGCTGGACTGAAAACTGAGAAGCTGGAAAGACTGAAGTGGGACTCAAAGGGGGGAGGTGTGGGGAGATGGAGAGCAGCAGGGGCTCCTTGCACTGTGCATTGCCCTGCAAACTGCATGGACTGGGGGGCTGTTGCCTTGCACCAGTGTCCTCCYTTTGATTGCTATTGCTACCTCTGAGCCAGAGAGCTGAAACTTTATGCTGGCAGACAGATGTATAGGGCTTGCCTCTGATACATGGGAAGATCAGCGTGCGGAGATAGTGTTGTCTTGATTGCATGGGAGGATTTATGCAAGAGCTCTGAAGAGGTGAAAGACAAAACCCTGGTGAAGAGCATATGTTTCCACATCTGGGACATGGGATGCCGTTATCAATTGACTCTTTTTTGGAATGACTTTATTGCTAAATTTCTATGAAATTATGTGGTTCTAACACTATGGAACAGCTTTTCCCAGATAGCTTTCCTCATTGGTTATTTTTGACTAGCTCAGTGCCCCCATAGAAGTGGTGTGAAGGGAGTAAAGTTGCAGTGGCATGGGCCAGCTTGCATAGGGGCTAAGCAGTTGGTGCGCTGCACTTCTTGGATACCAGTTCAGCCTGAAGCAGCACAGTAATACCTGAAAGTAAGAGAGAACTGGAACTGAAGACTTCTCTTGCTTTTATAGCCCAGAGTCTTCAGTGGAAGAGAATGGGGGGGGGGGTTGGTAGCTACGCAAGTGATATCTTGCTGTATTTTTCTAGATACTGGTTTCTAGGACGTCCTTGTAACGTAAATGTTGTAGTGGACCAGTATAGTTTGATCTTTAGGGCATGTCTGAGCTGTGCAGGGCTTGGTATCCTTGGCAAACTCAAGTCAATTTAACTGAGAGTTAACACGACATTAGGCTGGACTTGCCATCCTCTGAGCGTTTGAGCTCAGCACCTTTGCCGTCCTTTGCTGCTGCTCTGCCCTACCTTTCTCTTCTTGTTAGATTTTTAGCATCTTTGCTCATAGACAGTCTTTTCTTTCTCTTCTCATTTCCCCTGTGAGCAATCACAATTTATTGTTTCCAGTTGAGAGCTTTACAGACACACTAGATGCTCAGAAGAGGACAGTCACACATGCACATGCGTATGCCATACTTCCACCAGTATTTGATAGTTGCTTTCTGCCTTCTGGAGATCAGTGTGATGGCTCCCTCTTTTGTTATTTTGGGGTATAATATCCAGCTGGGAACTAGATGTGTAAAATGGGGACCTCAAACCAAACTCACTTCTGTTAATTTGCTGTAGATTCAGATTTGAAACTAAAGGGAGAAAATGACTTCTGGCTTAGTTTCTGAATGTTAATGTCAAAATTAAAGTTTGCGGTTTTCCTTTTTTTAAAGGGGGCACCTAGGACCAAAAATGTTGGATTTGGTGTTGGCGCCTTGTTGTATGTGTTTGGTTGGGAGTATCTGATGGGAACCAAACCGTAAGGCTGTGGATGTTATTGCTCTGGAAGATGGTTACTTGAAGATATCTGAGACTAGTCCCTTCTAGAGTTCTAGATTTTGGGTTTTAACATTCGCCAGATGATAAAGTATCTATTTTGCTTGAGCTTCCAACTGCTCAGAGCATGAGATTTTCATTAGTGAGGGCAGTTAGTTGATCATTTTTAACATAAGAGGCCTTTAGGCAGCCTTACAGTATCCTGCATTATTGCAATCAGAGCTGCCCTTTGATCTGCTGATGCATATTTATTCTTGCTTAATAAACTTTGAGCTACTGTGAGCCCCTCTAGAGTGTAGGATAGTGATAGGGTAGAGCACAGCAGTGAGCTTAGAGATGAATTCAAGTTGATACAGTCCTTAACTTCTGTGTCARATCAGTTTCTGTATCAAGTGACTGGCTCTTTTTGGACCTGGAACATAGGTTTTAGTAATGAAACTGAAGAGATGACAATGTGGCAGAGAGCTATGTGGCAGACTGACTTGAAGAGATAACGGGACTCATGCTGAGGGTCCTTCCTGGTGGCAAGTGAGTCATAACATGGAGCAAGTGACGATCTGCTCCTGGGCTGTTGGAGCAGGGCTGGCATGTCTCCTGCTGGCTGAGCTTTGAGGGGGTGCCACAGCAGGCGTGGGAGGCACATTTGCGAGGGAGTATAGGGAGCTGGTGTTTGGGGCCATGGGTTTTACCAACAGCTTTGGGAGATGGAGGGAATGGGGCTTCCCCATTGTGTGGGGAGTGGGGTGCTGCTCTTGCTACTTTTTCATGGAGCCTGAGGGGCTCTCTGACTACTTCCCTAATGGGGTAAGGTTAGCGGAGGGTGCTCTGTTCGGGGGTGTATGTGTGGGTTGTGTTTTTGTTTTTGGAGGGGAAGGAGATGTCAAGCTTTGGACTGATGTGTCAGGGGTAGCAGGAGAACTAGCCCCTGAGCCCCCTTGGACCATCTCCTTGGTGAGGCAGCACAGCAGGGCTGCGTTAGTGTCCTCCTGAGAGTAGGTATGAGAAGCCTTTTCCAGATAGATATGTTCTGGGTGTCAAACTGTCCATGAGGGCCTTGGTGTGATGACTGACCCTCTGCCAAGAAGAGGGAGCCATGTGGCAAGGACCTTGGTATTGACTGYAGTGTGGGAGAACTGGGGCAGAGTGCCCTGCTGTGGGCTTTCCCCTGGAGGAGTTACAGGAGCAGGGCTGTTGGGCCATGGCCCAGAAGTGGTCAGGATGGGCAAACCTTGTTTTTTGTTTTGTTTAAGAGATCCCTTTTTCTGGGATATGGGGATATGGGAGCAGGGAACCTGATTTGGGAATGCCTCCCCAGTGCTGATATGGAGTCTGCGTTACTGAATGATTAGGGACTTTGGAGCAGTGAGTGACTTGTTACTGATCCCCTTTTCAGGAGAAGGAGAAGAAGTATATGTTACCAGTGGATAACCTGAAACTGCGAGATGTTGAGAAGGGTTTCATGTCCAGCAAACACATCTTTGCCCTCTTCAACACTGAACAAAGGTGCGCTAACATCTCCAGACTCACCAAGCTGTTGAACCCAGAGATAATATATTTTATAAAACTAGATGGTAAGGAGTCCAAGGAGGATATGCATGTCCTTTAGAGATGATTATTAGGAGGAAGCCTTGTTAAGAGAAGTCTGGTTTCATTCTTTCTAGTTTTACAGCTATGTTCTATTTTCTTTCTCCACGAAAACATGCACTGTAGTGTGACCGTAGTTTTCAGCTATTTGGTGCAGTTTCCTGGGACTGCCCATGGCTGGAATATGTATTTATATTTTTTTTTAAGTGAGCAAATAGGGAAAGCCGTGGGCCATGAGGGACTTTGGTTGGAGAAGTCTAGCAGTGAGTAGAACTGAAAGGGGGATCTCTTTCAGGCCCCATCAGATCATTGAAAACTCCAGTTTTCAAGGCTGAGTCTTGAGAAGGAACTTAGCAGTGACACTTGAACTTGCTCATGAAAAATTCATTTCATTTCCCCTCTGTAGGGCCATCAAGAAGATACTAGGAAGGGACTGAAAGTTAAGAGAATAGGCTGGTCCCTTAACATCTTTGTCAAATATGGACAAATACCTGTTTTGCTATGGAAAAAGGTAAAATGTTTGTCTTCTAGGAATGTTTACAAGGACTACCGGCAGCTGGAGCTGGCCTGTGAGACCCAGGAGGAGGTAGATAGCTGGAAAGCTTCCTTTCTTCGTGCAGGAGTCTACCCAGAGCGTGTTGGGGTAAGTAACAGTCGTAGTAACAGGATGGGAAGGAACAGAGCATCCATCTTGGGGAGGATAACTGATGYGCATCCTCTAGAGTTTAAAAATAAGCCTGTGAAGGTTTTGCCTCTTTCCTGGGCTGGGGATATTGTGGAACAAATCTAAAATTGTGTTATGTTCTCAAAGACTTGAGGAAATTCTGGATAACACAACTGGCAACTTTAAAGGGGAGAGAAAGTAGGCAAAGACTACCTTGATGAACCCTTCTAGTGCTCTTGTTCTTTTGATAATAAAACTCATAGTTTTACTGGGGATGGCGGTCATGTCCTAACATAAGGAGGGTGTTTAACCACCTCACTACTAGGTGGTTTGTGTCTGCAAAGACAGCGTTCCTGCTCAGTATTGTTGCTGTACAGCCAGGTTAGGAGCCTCTTAGCTTTTCAGGAGTTGTTTTCCTTTTCCTCTTTCCCCTTCCCAATCGGGAAGGATTTTTTTTTAATCCTTTTTAGCAATTAAAGTTTTTTTTTTTTTTTTTTTTTTTTTTTTTTTTTTTTTTTTTTTTTTTTTTTTTTTTTTTTTTTTNTAATTTCCTGACAAACTGATATGAGATTAAGAAACATAAATTGGGATTTGGAGACATTGGGCCTTGTCAGTGACATGACTTCAGATAGGCTTTGGACCAGACTAGGCATCCTAAATGTATGCTCATAAAGGACATGTGCCATATATTGGTGAGGAAATTGAGTGGCTTGACATAGGAACAGTGATCTCTGGTTTATGACAGTCTCAGTTGCCTATGTAAGGAGTAACAAATAGCCTTTGTAGGTAAGTAACTTGCCCTTCATTGCTAATAATGTAATTTCCTTTGCAAAGGTTTCTGTTCTGATTTTCAGTTTAGGTAAACAGTTCATTTGTTTGTGTTCTAGGGTAATGTAGGTACTTAAGTTTTTGGTGGGTATGGTCATCTCTGTTCAGTGCTATGAAGAAGTTCTTCTCCAAACTCTGAGACCAACTAAAGTTCTTTTTTTATTTTTGTCCCTTTTTGTTTTAATTTTTTTTACATGTGCTCAAACTGGCCTGCCAGGACAAGGACAAAGTAAGTTTCATCCTCTCTGCCCGTGTTGTCCCCTGGGGTTCTTGCCAGATAGTTCTTTTGTTTTTTGTTTTTTCCTTTTGTCACTATTTCCTGAGAGACATTTGCTTCTTCTCCCTCTTTGTACCTTCTGTTGGACTGCTGCCATTTGTTTCTGTTCTTGATTTGAGTTTTCCTTTTTTCTCTTTTTATTTCTCCCTTTTTGTATGATTCCTGAATCTCAATGAAAACTTATTTTTGGTTTTGTTTTTTTTGATCCTCATTTTTTGAGTCATCCTGTTTGACTTCCACTTGCTTTATCTTATGTTTCTCAGATTGTAAAACCTTCTATTCCTTTGAGACTATGCAAGATTCTCCTAGGAAAAGCTCAAATGGAGAAAAGAATTTGCCCTTTCTTGTCTATTTTGTTCTCCAAAATAAATGATGATAATGCAGTTTCCTATGCTGCTGCAAGTCCTTCAGACTACAGCAGTTTAAATGAGAGATTTTCTTATAAAATCTTTTTTTTTTTTTTTTTTTTATAGTACATTGAGAAACACAGGAAAGACTTTCATGCTTTATCTGCTTTGAAATTATTCCAAAATGGATGTGCTTTGGAGATAGTTTGCTGTCAAACAGCACATACCAGGTTTTGCATTACAGAAAGCTAAATGATACATTTCAGGCAGAAGTGAAAAGATTCTTCTGCTTAGTATGGAAGAAAAGTTGCAATTTTAAGATGCAGGATTTACAGTTAGGTGATTTGGAAGATTTTCTTCTAGGTTATTCCACCAACCTACAGTCTGACTGAGCAGTTATTTTATCTCTCTGTATCTGTTTCCTCATTTGTGTAATGAGGATAAAGATGCAATGTATCAGCCCTTGAGGCTTAATTTATGGTGAGTGATTATCATATCTAAACTGAATTTGAGCATGAAAAACTGCTCAAATGAAAAATCTTTTAGGAATCTATAGCTTTATAAGTAAAAATATAGCTTTGAATGTTCACTAGAGCCAGTGCCTATGAATATTAGTCAAGAATTCTGATTGCCTTTCACCTTTGTGTAGTAACTTCCTATGAAAGGCAACTTCACTGTTAGTATCCCTTGGATCTGACCTGGAGAAGTCTATAGAAGCTGAGCTGTGCCCTGGCAATCACAGCTCAAAATGGAAGTTTAAATGTTTTGTTTGTAGCATGTACTTCCTGCATGTTTCTTTATCTCCTTCACTTAGCTATGTCACAAAATACTAGTTTTATATTGCACTGAAGAGTTAACCTTTTTCTCCCTTTCTTTGCAGGCAAGTGAAACAGAGGAGAATGGATCAGACAATTTTATGCATTCTATGGACCCTCAGCTAGAAAGACAAGTGGAAACTATCAGGAACTTGGTGGATTCCTACATGGCAATTGTCAACAAAACCATCAGAGACCTCATGCCGAAGACGATCATGCACCTCATGATAAACAATGTACTTACTGCACCATGGAGAGGGGGAGACTTGGAGAAGGGGAAAAATAGAGAGGGGAAGAAAGAATGAAGAAAAACTAAAGGCAGCTCAAAAGGAGGAGGTGGGGATAGAATGGAGGTTTCTGGGGGAAACAAAAAGGTGGAAACTGACTCTCTCTTCATGCTCCTTTACAGACCAAGGACTTTATCCATTCGGAGCTGCTGGCAAACCTGTACTCCTGTGGTGACCAAAACACACTGATGGAGGAATCAGCAGAGCAGGCCCAGCGGCGTGACGAAATGCTGCGCATGTACCATGCCCTGAAAGAGGCCCTCAACATCATCGGGGACATCAACACCAGCACTATCAGCACCCCTATGCCCCCACCGGTGGACGACTCTTGGCTGCAGGTGCAAAGCGTACCATCTGGACGCAGGTACCAGAGGCTCAGGGGGAGAGCCCCACAGACCTGCCTGATGCCTCTTTACTGGCTAGCTGGGGCCTCCTACTGGGACAGGGAATCCTCCTCCCCTCTTCTCCTAGAGGATGAAGAGCTCTCGGAGTTTGCATTGCGAGGCTTCTAGGCCTTGAAAACTAAGATTACTACAGTTTTACAGATGATGTGGAGACAGCTAAACCTTTAGATTAGATGGGGCCTGAAGTAGCTTTGAAAGCAAGCTGGAGCCTAGTATGGTCCTTGGAAAGCCAAAGGAAGGTGTGTGAAGTGACACAAGACTAAAGAAGGAACAGTGAAGGCAACATATGGGGACCTGGTGGTGGCACAGAGGGATCCCAGGCCTGTTGTTGCAGTTGAATCTTTTTTCTTTGTTTGTTAGGTCTCCTACGTCCAGCCCCACTCCTCAGAGGAGAGCTCCCGCTGTTCCACCCGCCAGACCTGGGTCCCGAGGCCCAGCTCCTGGGCCACCTCCTGCTGGTGGGTCCACGCTGGGTGGTGCCCCCCCTGTGCCCTCCAGGCCAGGTGCCTCTCCTGATCCCTTTGGGCCCCCACCTCAGGTTCCTTCTCGGCCTAACCGTGCTCCTCCTGGTGTTCCCAGGTAAGTCCTGAGAGGCTGCTCTGCAGGGAGGTGGAGGATGTCCAGTTTTGGGGTTGCAACTTTGGCAGTACTTCACCTGCCTGGTTCATAGGATGGGAATAGAAGACTTGGTGTGAGTTAAGTCTTTGGCTGTGGAAATTTTGTTAAATAGGCCAGAGCATCTCTGTCCACTGAGGTTTCATTGTACGTGTGAGACGATGCAGAGGCAGCTCTCAGGAATAGAGAGGTGATCTCTTCTCTGCACAAACCTGTACTCAGAAGTTGGGGGAAGAGGACTCTGTGCTGACAGGTGTATTAAAGCAATTATATAAACACCTCTGCTCACAAGTATGAGAAGTCACTAAAAAATTACAGGACTGGAGTGAGCATACACCTTTCAAGGCAGCTCCCTTCTGTGTAGGGAGTCCGAAAGTCTGAAGTTGCCTTTTTCTCCTGATGCAGGATGTTTCAAGGTGAGTTAGAGCAGGTTTCATCTAGGATGTCTAGATGCTTTTTGGCTAGGAGAATATTGCGAGATCACTGGTGGGAGAAATTGAATTTTGCTCTTTGTGTGTGGACATGTTTATTGCTTCTGCAATAAACTTGAGCACATTTTCCAGCCTAGAGGTTCAAATGACACAGCTTTGCTTTCTTATTAGGAAATTTAATCCCCTTCCTATTCAATCACTTTATATACACTTCAGAGTAATAAGGGACTGTAGCCTGTGCAACTTTGCATGTTTTCCTAGGGAGAACTTAGAAAGCAATCTATAACCAGGAATGTTTTCGTGTTGGGTGGCTGATCTCCCTATGAGGGTGAAAGTAATGGCAGAGTAAAGAATGAACATAACCAGAAATTCCCAAATGACATGCATAACGAAATGCTTCCCTTGTGTGGAAAGAACTGCTCTCCAGTGGGTGCCAGTAGCATGTGTCTGGAGCTTTTCACTTTTCTATGAAAACACCCAGAGTGCTGTGGGCAGTGATGGTATACGGCAGCGGCTCTTTGGTCTTCCCTCTGTGATAATGCCCTAACTCACACCAGGCACTACCTGTTTGGAGAGGAAGTTTTCTCTGTCAGGCTGTATCCAGCCCAGAAGTGGGTGGGTCCAAAGAGATTGTAGACCAGTTTTTGACTCTATGTGCAAATGGTTTTTCTTTCTTGGTACCTCTGCCCTAGTCTTCCTTCTGTGCCTTGATGTAGTTCCCACAATAACCTATCCGTATTTGCCTCTGGCCCAAAGACTGCAGTCCTGCTAGTGGCGCTGTGGATGTCAGCATGCTTCTGCTGTGTATTTTTGACTTTTGCTTATTGTGATCCTGCTTTTCCATATACTGTTAATTCCTTTGTTTTTAGTATATTTCTTGCATATTTCTCTGTCTTCATCTTTCCCCACTCAATTTCATTTTTCACTCATGAAAAATATTCTATATACCTGATTGTCATGATAGGATTTCCCAAGTGGGCTGGACAGTATTGGCCTCTCTTAAAGAATCTGTAGTCTACCTTCATGGCTCTTCTGGCTGATCCCTTTTTCATGGACTAGAAAGATTTAGAGGAAGAATGGGAACTACAGTGGAATAGAGGAAAGAATATTTCATAGTTAAATGAGTAGTCCCTTCCTTTTGAAGGAGAGATGGTAGGCTGGATTGCGTGCTACTGACTGCCTTGATCTGAAGCTGAGGAAGTAATTCCAGAAGCTGTGAAGTTTATGCTTGTTATGATTCCGCTCTTTGATTCTTCCAGTTGTTCATAGACTCCTCCAGATCCTGATATGCAGCTTGTCATTTGAGTTCGCTGATGAACAGAAATTCCAATGGCAAGGGACTCTCTATCTTCCTCTCCTGTATATAGAATAAAAACATTTCCTGCTAGCACCTGGACTTGGGTCTTTCTGCCATGGGTGAACAAATGCCATCTCCATTGTTGCTTTTTTTTTTTAATACCTATCATTTCCCTTGCTAACTGGACTTTACTACTTCGCTTTAGTGTGAAATGGAGCTCTTGTAGGTAGTAAGTGGACTTTGCTGTAGCAGTTGGTGCTATAAGATAGTGAACCACAGGTGCATGGTATACTGAGCATACTTCTGCATGTATATGCACACTGGTGTCAACACAGCAGTATGTTTGTGCCTTCAGTTTGTGCGAGCATCTGATTTTGTATGATGAACTGAAAGACAGTGTTGCTTGGCTTCTTCCTCATAAACATAATTGAATAGATGTGTATACTTTCACATACAAGAACCCTGTGCTTCTTCCCTTTTGCAGGAAGGTGTTCCTGAGTAAAAGTAGGTACAGCTAAAACAGGTCTTGCCCCTACCCCCAGATACAGCAGTTTTTCAGTCGCTGCAGAAGTCTGTATTGCCAAATATATATGCTTTGGGGAGTTGACAGCTAGAAACTACATAAGGTTCTGCTTGTGTACAAGAACTGTATTCTGACTGTATACCTACTGGGGGCTGTGCATGACATTTCAATCTGTGAAAGAAAACCATATCCAGTCAACTTAATGGGAGAACAAACTATTACGGCAAATCAAAATGATTTATGTACATGGATTAAAGCTTTTGTAAATTTGTTGATTTAGGGAGAATGCCTTAACCATTGGAGAAGCTTGCTGAAGGCACTAGCAGGTTCTTCATCCTTTGATGTATCCAAGAAAGAAAGATAAAGTGATCAGCACCACTACAAGGATAATGTCATGCAATTTTTATGACTTGAGTTATTTAGGAGGTCAGACTAGCTGATCTTGTGGTTTGTGGCCTCTAAAATACAAATCTTCTCCTGCTTCTCCCCTCGAGTGGTACTGCGGGCTCAGGACAGCATATTATCTCCCTCTTTCCTGAGCTGTTTGTTTCAGCACTAGTCAAAAGATGTGAATCCTCACTGAGAGAAAGTCGGCCCCCAGCCTCAGTGCCCAGACAGAGTTTGAGCAGGTGTGAACATGCTTGGGGTCTCTGTCAGCCCCGACACGTGTCTGCGCTTGGCGCATGTCTGGCTGCGTGGCAGAGCGAGCAACAGCCGGCGGGTGTGTGAATAGAAGGAGGACTCTGAACGTGGCCCCGTGTGCCATCCGCGGGGTTGTGGATGCGTGYGAGGATGAGGCTGTGAATGCGAGTGCATGCGAGAGTCTGAGCGCAGCCCTGCCCGGCRGTGCACGCTCGTGCCCAGCTCTGGGGCGGAGGGATGCGAGTGTGCCTCTGTCTGTGCAAGCGCACGCCTGTCTCTGTTCCACCTTCCCGACAGTCTGCGTGGCTTCTGCCTTGAACTGTCTGAATTGCCATGTTGATTTCGTGTTGTCTTTCAGAATCACTATCAGTGACCCCTGAGGACTGGCGGCCACGGTACGTTCTGCACTTTCCCCGCAATGCATGAGTCAGTGTGTCCCCATCCTCCATCACTCTTGCTCTGCAGCTTGCCTGTGCTGCCTAGCTCCTGTATTAGTGACAGAGTCCCTTGTCCAAAGAACCACCTCTGCCAGGATCTCGTAAAGGGAGGAGTCTTGAACAGAGAAGCTGGCTGATCAGAGACAGCAGCTGCTGGAGCTGCAGGGAGCTGGAAGAGCCTCAGTTGCTGAATGAAGGTCATTAGAGGAACCTTCCTCTGCCTGCGGGTAGAGGAGTGGGGATGGGGGAGTGAGTTCTGGTTCAAGGTCTAAACAGCGTGCATCTTTCATTTGGCTTAAATCCACGCTGACTAGGAGATGGAATGAATGAACTCCGTTTTGATCTGGTTTCCATCTGTCAGTTATGTTTAGCCTTGAGATTGAGAGTTGGGGAGCTGTTAGTTCAGACTCCTCTTCTTATACTCCAGTGTTTGCTTGGAGAAGTGCTCCACTCCTTGCTGTGTCCATGGTGCTCATGGAAGTCGGGAGGAGTTTGGGTCATTAATATCAGGACTTCAGTGTCTGAGTACAGAGCGACTCTGCTCCGACATTGAATACTCCCTGTTATCCTGGTTTCCCATCCTTGCAGTTAAAAGCAAACTTCCTTTGCTCGTTCTCCTGTTGGCCCTTTTCCTTCTCAATTTTTCTCTTCAGCTTCCATTCGGACCCTGCTCCCTCCTCAGCATCCCACCYCGAGTGAGGAAATGGTTAGTGACCTGTAGCCCCCCAGGCCTCCTGCCCTGGGCTCCTGCCTATTTCCCTTTCCTGTCTCACCCTGTGTTTTTCACCGTTGTTCTTGTTCAGCAACACAGTAAGGTGTCGGGGCAGGCATTAGCCTAGCATTCAAGGACCAACTCTTCTGTGTCCTGTTAACAGTGATGGGGAGAAGAGTGGGAGGGTGAAGAGGGAGGTCTGACAGATTCTCCTGAGCCCTTTTCCCCGGACCTTCCAGCCCTAACTGACAAAGTGGCAAGCGAGGGCAGCACAGGGTGGCTGTGGGCTGGTTTCAGGCCAGCTCTCCCTGTCTGCATGGATGCCGTTTCTCCAAGTGAGAGGTCTGGCTCTGGGCGATGGAGCAACCGCAGCTCTTGTGGCTCCTGCAGCTGCTGGTGTGACGGCTGGGGGAGTGTGTGCGCTGAGGTCAGTACCTGCACAGGAATAGCACAGGTTCAGCCCCCCGTGTGAGGCCAGGACTTTGCAGCTACCAGCGAGCCTGCCAGTTTGCAGCTAGCTCGTCTTAACGGCGAGTGGTGACTGTGTTACTGCTGCATGTAACTGCTGTTAAAGCCGAGAGGTGCCACATCGCATCAGCCCAATGCRGTGATTGTTCGGTGATTGACGAGTTGTTTGGGGACGTCATCTGCCAGCCCTCCTTGTTGATGACATACTGCAGAGATGTTGGAGCAATCAGAAATTTCCTCCAATCCTCTGCTGACTGCAGACATCTCTGGCAGCCTTGGAAACATGCATCTTGGTGAGAAACRTCAGAAAAGAGATTTGCTGTTGTCTGTACTTTGTTCTGGGACTCGCTGTTAAGGGGCATTCTCTGCTCTTAATCTGGTGTGAAGAGCACCAAGGGGGAAAAAAGTAATAATGAAGTCGTCATAAACTTTTGACAGCAGACTTCTGCAGCTTAAGAGAGTAAATGTACTGTGTTGCAGTCTTGGTCAAGTCCTCCTGAGCAGAAATTATGATTACCCTCTTGCTTCCTAGAAACCATGCTTCCAGAACCAGGTCAATGTTTCTCTTTGGATATGGTTTGAAAGACTAGCTTTAAAGGAAAAGGGCAGTCAGTGTAACTGGTCTCCTCAGGCTTGTGCCAGGATTCAGATTTTGCTTCCCTTGTGCTGGAAACTGCCAGGGGCTTCCTGGAGAACGGCATTTTGTTCCTTGTCCTGACACAGTTGCTAGCCAAGCCCTCCTTCATTGAAGTCGCTTAACTCTGACAAACTGAAACAGTACATTGGGGTAAATCTTGCCTCTTTGAGAGAACATCTTCATCCCTTTTTTGTGCTTGGGAAACAGTTCTCAGCCTTCTGTAGCCTTACCAGCCAGATCCTCCAAAGGGCTCAAGAAATCCTCCAAAAAAATTGAGCAGAAAGGAAAAAAAAATCTGTAACTTAAAAACTGACAGCGCCGGCGCCAGCCCCTGCATCTATGAGTCATGAGAGGAATGAGTATCTGTGCAAAGCGATCATAGTGCATTACAAAAAAGCAGGCTATCTATCTGGAAATGATTTGTGCTTTTCTTTCAGCCCTAATTTATTTTAGTGGGGTCAAGTGGCCGCTATTGCCAGAACATGTTGTGTAGTCCAGTGACTTCAAGCATCCTTTTCATTTGAATCCAGAGAGACTGTCAGGGCAACCTGTCCAAACACCTGAAATGCAAAAAGCCCTTTCAGCATCTTGAARAACACTGATCCAACACACATGACGGCGCAGCAGTGTCTCATTAAAGATCAAACCTATATACTGCTGAGGTCTGTAGGACTTGTTCCAGTGTCAGTAGCAGTTGTTAGATGGCTACTTGGTTGCTACTACACCATGAGCACCCTTGAGAGAGAATGCATGGATCCCGCATGTCGTGAAGCTCAACATCACAGGCTCTCCAAGCCATAACACCTCATTGCAAGTGTTTCTTCTGGGTGATAGTGTTACTTCAGTATCCTTCCAAGATGGTTGTAGTTTTCAGGTTAATTTAATCCTATCCTTGTTTGCTTGACTGGAAGAGTAATTTGGGAATGACATGCTGACATGGGGTCTTACAGTTGCCGCTACACTTGCACTTACAGTCAAGGAAAAAATGTTTGGAAGCGTTTTCCTTTCTGAAGCTTTTTTAATGTGTCCTCATACAAGGSAAGGAACAAGTAGTTGTGATTGTTTTGGTTGGGATCTGGGACTTAATAGATGCAGAGCAGTAAATTCTACTAAGATCGGATAAGCTAYAGAGTTGCTCTCTAGAGTTGTACATTTGCTAAAATGAAGTTCGTAGAAATATAGCTCCTCTGGTACCAACGGCGTTGTAGACTTGCTGTCAGTGTGAAACAAGACTTCTCTACTTCTAGAAGATGCACCAGTGTAAATACCCTCCTCTTTCCCTCTGTTTCCTCCTACCTACCCTCACTCCTGGAGRGGAAGAAACTCTTATACTGGGAGGTCTTTTGTTTCCAGCAGTCAGTTGATTTTCTGTAACCTAAGTTAGCATAAAACTTGCCAGTGTGGAAATGTTGAGGCCTTAATTTTATACCTCTGGATTCTGCTTGATCAGTTCTAATTCTTCCTCTCTTTGGTCTGAATCCTATTTTCTTTGCTCTTTGCACTTCAGGCATTTTGGACTGTGAAACTACTCTGGCTTTCTGCTGAGCAGTTTAAGTTGTCACTTACAATACACTATCTTGGTGCTGTTTACATTGTAGACACTGCAGGGAAAAATGTAGATTAGGCTTGCTGACTTCCAGAGYACTCTTTGATTATGTATAGACTTTCTTAAAGCTTGTATTGAATCTGAAGGAGTCTTTCAAGTAATGGGTTGAGAGAGGCAATGGGGATTTTGTCCTTGTTTTTTCCAGGTTTTTGTTTCTTGCCAGTCCCTTACAGAAGGAGATCCTGGAACACTTAACTGTTTGCCCTCTGCGTGGATTAAATTGCTGCCCGTTTACCTAGCTAAAACACTAGCAGGAGAGCTGAAAGGCAACTGARTTGTAATGGCCAAAGTCCCGTTAAAGTCAGTGGAGGCTGTGTTTGCTGGGTCCCAGAGCTAGTGAGCGGAAAGCAGCAAGTTTGACCCTAATATCAAAGATCAGTATCATGTATAGGAATAGGAAATCTAAGGCTTTTGGGAAGAAGGTGCTCCTCCAAACTGCCAGGAACCTCTGACAGTGCCTCTCAGAGGACCCCATCCATGCTGTGTGACTACCATGTGCTTGATACAGGAGCTCTCTGTTGTCCATGCTTCTCAACTCTCATTCCAGAGCCAGTTCAGCCACTGGCAATAAATCTGACTTCCAAATTTGCAGAGGGAAAGCAAAACTAGCTGTGCAGCAGATTCCTTTACTGATGATCTGTGCTGGGCAGGGATTTTGATGTGAGGCCTGAATTAAGCTGCGAGTCTCCTCTGTGGGGCAGCACTGGTGTGCAGGGCTGTGCCCCGGCTGGGTTTTCGCTCTTGCTGGCTTGGGTGAGGTGGAGAAGCATGCGTGATTGTGACTGCGATTGCTGTGCTAACCACAGTGTGTGTTCTCTTGTTTTTGTTTTCTGCTTTTTCACAGCAGAAGGGGCCCTGCCTCACCTACTCGACCTACCATAATCCGACCGGCTGAACCGTCCCTCTTAGATTTATAACTCGAGGCTGTAGACAGCTGGCGACGAATGCCGTGCTGGCGGCTTCCCCATTCCACCCTCCCTTCCACAGCCACAGTCACTCCTCTCATCCATCCCACATCTCTGCCTCCCACCGCCCCTTCCCGGTGTGTCGTAAAGCACTAGCCTAGTGATCGAGCTCTTCGTCTTCACTCGTGCGTCCTGTATTGCTTTGTGAGTGTAGAGTAGCCTTCATTCAGTGGCATGGATCCCTGAAGTGCACAGGCTCCTTGGAGAGATCAGCTGCAGGCACGTCCTTAAGTCCAAGTGGCAGCTGTCCATCCAGGTGTTTCATCTGCCTGGTCTACCCTGGATAAGTGTCCTGCCTGCATCAGTTAGCTGTAGCACCTAGGACCGATCTGTAGYTCTGTAGCTATTTTTTCTTGTAGTTAAGAAGACAAAAGCGTGGCGTAACAGAAAAAATACGTTCAAAACACGTGACGCTGTTAGGAACAGATTAAATGTCCTGTGTATTAGATTACTTCTAAGGTGCAAAAACTCACGTTGGGAACAGTGCAATCAACTTTATCTCAAAGCGAGGCGGGGAGAACAAGAAGGGGGGAACCCGATGGCTCGGCATAGTCCTGCTAGCCCAAGGGCTGAGGTAGCGCGCACACCTCGGTGCGGGGGGCCCGTGGACCTGCCCGCGCTCSGCTCTCCGGAATAGCTGAGGAAACGCTGCTGGCGAACTGCTGGCTGCTGCCAGCATTTGTCTCGCTTCCTCTCTCGTGGCTGACTTTGCTGAACCCAGCTGGGAGGGGGCAATAGATACGCTGCTCCCCCCTTGCGAACGACAAGCAAATGTTTTTCAGGGAGTTTGCTGTGTAATGTTTTGTTGAAAATATTTCTGCTTTGAATAAGCACATCTTTCAGTGTTTTTTGGGTACCGTGGTGACTTCCKTAGCCTTTTCTTGCATGTGGATGGTACGTGTTTGGGGAAACTTGTAACTGTTGTTGATCACAATTCATCTTAAGGTTTGGTTTTTACTTTTCATGTTMCATGTATTAAAAAAATAATAATTAAAAATCTATCAACCCTGTACATTTCAGATGTCATGTCTCTACCAGAGCTAAATGAGCCACCTATGTTACAGGCCCTCAAAAGGGTCTGATTCAGTTTTAAGTCACCTTATTTCAGTGCTATTGCCTTTGACTTCTCTTCTGGATCCTCTGTTGTTCTGATGCTGGTTTCTTTCTGTGTTTTAACTATTGTTTTACCGCTTCTTCCCCTTTTCCTTCCCTTCCCCTTTTCTTTTTTCTTTTCTTTTTCTTTTTTTTTTTTTTTTTTTTTTTTTTATCTTTGAATTCCAGCCGGCCGAGTAAGGCCAGTCCCTCCCGCCCGGAGAGTCCAAAACCACCATTTGACATGTAGGCCTGCTCCCTCTGAGACTCTCTGCCTGCCTCTTAGCTGTTCTGTCCTGGAATGGTCTGACTCGAATCTCATTCATGGCTTGTTCTGTTTGTATTTTGTGACACATACACACACATCAGATGTGACTGTAGTGAAACTGTTTTTTTTTCCTCTCCCAGCTGCTTAAAGGAGTTAAAACAAGTATATTGTAGTAATGAGAAACATATCTTTACTGTTATAAATATCTATAAATATATATATAAGATCAAAAATCTATATATGTCCAGGTGTTTAAAGCCATTTGTGCTTCCATGTGGATTTTAGGAAATACTTAAGTAGGGAAAGAATATCTATATACATACATATATATATATTACACCCCAAAATTAACCAAATCCTGACGTTGAATTTTTGAGCTGATTGTTAAATTCTCTGCTGTGTGCAGTTGGGTTACTGTATTACCCCAGACTTGTGGGTGAACTGTCTCAGTGCTGGTAGTAGCTGTGATGCAGTTTGTGATCTACCTGTCACTCTTGTTTATTGAATGAAATAAAGTATCATTTCTGTATAATGAAGGACTCTATGACTAGAATAAAACCATCTCTCTCTTGTTCTTTTTCTGGGTGGTTTTCAGACTGTAATTATAATAACCTAATCTTTTCATCCCATAGAACTTAAAAAGATACATGTGCATGCAGATGTTATCACTAATAAGGGACTTAAAGCAGATCTGCATCGACACTGCTGTCCAGGAGCTGCAATAGAGTGAAAAAGTTCATCAGATGTTGAAGTTAACTTTCTCCCTTGTAAAGGAAAGTGCATGGAGGTGCTCCAGTGACTGGACGTACATAAGGTGGGAGTGTTGCATACCAGTTTGCTTGGCTCTTAAAAGGGTATTTTGCACAGCCCTATTTATGAAACACAGCAAGCAGGTGTGGAGTTGGAGAATTTCTCTGGCCAGCGGTATCTGCTGGGGCCATATCTGAAGTACAGGCTAARTAGGTGGTATAAAACATGCATGGCCAGCTTTTACTTAATACTTGCTTTTAATCTGAGGTGGTATTTATGTCCTGCGGTAAAATGGGTAAACCTTATTACTGCTGTCTCTATGCCAAAGCAGTGCCATAGGTCTTAGGCCAGTTTTATTTCTTACTCTAACAGCAGCCATGTTTCACCAYAATCCTTGAATTTAGCACTGTTGCACCAACAGTTGCAGCGGATTCCTTATGTCATGGTTTAACAGAGTTCGAGCACTTCTTGCTGTGAAAAATATCCACGAGCCTTGGGATTGCAGGTGTGTTTTATATCCCTTTAGTACTGCTGACCGATGCAGCACTGAGTGCTGCCAGCTAGCTGGTTGTCTTACATGTGGAGTCTCCGTACTAAGACTTTAATAAGTTAAAAATCTTTTGAACTTCTTATGCATAGTTTACACTAGTGTGGGCTGGGGGACCAGACTAGGTATCTAGTGATTCCTTCCTATGTGTGTTCCAGCTATTTCTATCCTTGCATGTTTTTACAGGATGCAACTTCAGCATCCCCACAACTGAGGCAATAACCATTGCTAAWAACCATTGCTTGCCCTACACTGCTCTAGTCTTTCTGTCACTGAAACTGGTCAGTCTGTCCCTGGGATTGCATATAGGGYGGCTTATAACCCTATGGTTATGGTACCGTTAAAGCTGAAACTACATATTTCTTCAACTAAATGTTAGAGCYTCATTTTGAAAAATAAGAAGCCTCTGATCTGCTGGTTGCCAAAGGTTAGATATATTCTGATGAGAATACCAGCTACTCTGACTGGGCAAGATAAAATCCTACCCAGGTCGGGGRAACACTTCCAAATAGAACAGGGTAAAAAGTGAAATACTGAACAAGRTAAAAATGTCTCTGCTAACAGTTACCTTAAACTTAAGCATTTGTTGATCTGCAGCAGTAGCAGGCTAAAGAATATTATTAAAATCCACAAATCATTATATAGATGTGTGGTACTGGGCTTATATGGAATGAGAGTGTACCAGTAAGGGTACAAAGGCAGGACTTTGCCTCTGCAGAGAGGGGCCACCCCTGCCCTTAGGTTAGCCTACTATATTGTTGTAAATAAAAATTAAGAGCGCTCATCACTTTTGGGGAGGCTCTTAGTAGTTTACAAAATAGCCCCAATGGACTCCAATAACAAGCGTAGTACCTGAATCTTAAAAAAAAAAAAAAAAAAAAAAAAAACCTTCCGCTTCTCCACTTGAAAAATAAATCATCCTATAAAAGCAGTAGAAGTCTCAAATGGTTAAGCAGTAAGATGTAACAACATCCCTTCAGGAAGACTGGTCTGAGTCTGTGTACAGAACAGTGAAAAGGGGCATCAGTGCCAGAGCAGGAGTCTCTAGAGGTGGGCTAGCTTTTTATTTATGTACTTATTTTATTTCATTTTTCTGACCAAGTCTCTTAAGTGATCTGAACAGAAGAAATACATATAGTCAGTGCCCATCTGAATAAGTTTATTCAGAAAGAAAGCAGATTTGTAACAGGATTAGGTCACCTTTGCGGCAGACTGCAAAACTTCAATAGTCTTTTCTCATTCACAGTCTTGGACTAAAACACCCAATAAATATTTATTCCATTTTTAACAGTAATGCTCTGTATTAAATCACAGCCCTGCCCATTACAGTTATTTTTATGATACAGGCTATGAGCAGCTTGGGCAGGTATGAACACTGCAAAAGGCTAGTCTCTTTTCAACGAATATACAGAATATTACACAGGTATACTATGTACACAGACCCATGCAGCTAGGAGCTTGGGAGCCCACAGCGCTAGTGTTGTGCCTTGGCACATTACATGTGCCAGTAACACAGACAACACAAGGGCTATTCAAATGAGTTTGTTCAAAAAACAGCATCTTCTCCTGGTGGATTCAGGAGAACACAAGTTTTGTTTCATTTACCCTGTTTTTCAGTTGTATACAGAAATCAACATCAATCTTAAATGTTCTTATCTGCTTTTGGTGGTAGAAGAAAAGTTCCTTTTACCATGCTGACAAAAAAGGAAGCTTGACCAACTCAGCTGTAGAGGAAGGCATGAATGTTGTAATTTTTGTTGTGGCTGACAACCCCCAAATCAATACTGTGTTCCTGTGCTTGCATCTCGCGGTCTGATAGAAGTACGCACTGCTTCAGCAGTAACCTAAGTCACTAGCCTAGGCTAGTGCACTTGGATCGCRCAGCTGTGATAGTCAGATCCAGTTAAGTACCCTAGCGGTTCTCCTTCAGGGGCTGTTGCTGGGCCTGCTAACCTTACTGATAACTGCAGGTAGTTCCAGCCTGAAACCCGCACTGAGTTCAAAGATATCCACATGCAGTTCACTTTGCCATGTGCCTTGCACACCCAAGGGATGTGCTTTGCTGCTACTTCCCAACACATTTTGCTCTTTGTTAGGGTTTAGCCTGCTGCTTCAGGGCACTGCCAGGTGCTGTCTCTAGTACCGATAGCATCCCAGGTATTTAAGCATAGGACAGAGATGGTTAAATTCTACCCACTGTGTATCTAATGCACTAAGCTAGCATCTTCCTTACCAAAAGGGGAGAAATTTAAGTGATGGAGAGCCAGAACTGCACAGTCCAGAAACTCAAAACAAAGCATGTTTATTAAGTCATTTCCTTTTACTCATTTCTCCCATTTTTAATAAATAAAACTTTCAGACACGTACAAGTGAAACATTATCCTTCAAAGTGCAGTTACATTTCCACCCCACTCCCAATCATCCACGTAAAGCTTTGTCAAGTAACCAAAAGGACTCAAAAGGCAACCCTAGATCCCTTCCCCCTAGCTAATGAGAATAAATGTTTCTGTAGTGCTGCCTAGGTTGCCAGAAGCCTGTATCTTTTGGCTGTTTAAGAGTGGCAAGGCTGGTTTCAGATACAGTATACAAGGCAGGCTGCAGAGGAAGGTGGGAAGTTTTAAGATACATGGTGTGCAACAAAACCAACTGTTTAGAATCCAAAGAGTTTGTTACCAGAGCGAGTTACTCTGGAAGCCTTGGAAGGAACAAGGCAGACTGCAGTCACGACTGATGGAACGGAGTCACTGCTGTGAAGCTGGCTGCCAGCAGCAGAGTCCTGATGCGGGGTGGGGGATACAAGAAAAGCAATCAAGTAATTCTGCCAGAAATCGTGGAATCCCCTTTCCCCGAATCTGCGTCTGGCTCAGGGGACGTGCTGGCCCAGCTGCCTCCCGTAAGCACTTCCAGTCCACCTGCACTCTGAGCCCACCAAGTAACAGAAGAAAGGGGAGGGAAGGAAGATGAGGTCTGACGCTTGAGTTCCATCTGATGCAATCCCTCTTTCTTCATGTCTTTAAAGCAGATACCTGTTCTGACCATGGGCACTGGGCAGAGGTACAGGGCAAGTACAAGTCAGTTTAGGCCCTTACAGGCTCATAGAAAATTGATGAAAATAAGATTAGTGTCACTTAAACCACCATGATTTTGACCTCATCATTCTCATCAGCACGGTAGAAGAAGGGAATGCAGGGGTTTTCTAGCAGGGAGCCCAGCCTCTCCTGAGGGTTCTGGATTTCTCTGAGAAGCTGCATTATTTGCTTTGCTGTGGGGTCCTCTTGGTTTGGTTGAGTAGCTTTACTGTCAATAGGGGAGAAACTGGATTGATGAAGAACAGCCTCTTGTTCTGGTTCATCTGATAAACTCACTTCTCGTAATCCTGTAAGGAACACAGAAAAGGTAGGGAGGTAATGCTTCCTATCTATACGCAACACCAAAACCTCAGGGTTTGTAACTTGTTCTGGCTACTGCTCACCTTCTCCATCAGTAGCATTCAGTTCAATGCGCCTCTCCACTGGAAGCATACTCTCATTCTGGCTTGCTAACAGCTCTGGGTTCTGAGCAGCTGCCACATACTTGCCATACCATTCATTTCTTTCCCCAACCAGACGCATCACCAAGTCCTGCAGCTCCAGTAACTTCACCTGCACCAAGGTAAAGGAAAAATCTATGAAACACGCACATGCCTATGGCCACAGAAACTACATTTCCACATCAACTGTGCTCAGCTGTAGGCAGATCAGATCCCCTTGCAAACAGTAGCAGCCAGTTCTCCACAGAGCAGTTTCCTCTGAGCCTCTAAGGAGGTGCTCATGACACCTGGTAGGCTTGAACYCCCTAGGGTCAGGTGCCATCATCAGGTACTTAAAGTTTATTGTTCTGCCTCTATCACAAAATTAGCACCTTCAAAGTTAAACTTAGCTGAAGAACACCAAGCGAAGGTTTAGAGTCTGCAAGTCATCCCAGGCCTGCCTATTATTGTGCGCCCTACTTGGAGTACTGCTACAGAACAGGTTCCTTGCCTTCATCTCTTCCTTATCCTGAGCCAACCTGCTGATGTACTCCTCTTTCTCTTGGTGCCGCTGTTTGAGGATAGCCCTTTGACTCTGGTATAATGCAATATATTCCCCTGGAACACAAGAAGAGCATAAGGAATAAGTGTTAATGAGATTTGGATATAAGCCTTACAGTCAGCATACAAATTCTGTGGCATTAGGATGCAGGAAATCCAACCCTGGAATGAGGTCTGGCCTAAGTGGACAACATTAGGACACTTGAACKGCTTAGTTGTTGCAGGGCTCCACTCCAAGAGTTGTTGAGGATGYTCTGTTACACAAATAATGCACTGAGCAAGCTTTAGCTTGAACACACATTGCCTAAACGTACCAATGGTGTCTGTTTCCCCAGATAGCTGTATGCAGCGATGTTCTAGCTCTTCTAGACGTTCCTTCAGATCAGCTTTCTCACGCATCAAGTCTGTGAAACGGGACTGAACACAGAATCAGTATCAATCACCTGATCTACTCACATACAGGGAATACATGCCTTATAAACACCACCCTCCATTCATATTGGTCTGAGCATAAGGAACAAATTGCGCTTCCTTTTCCATTTCTCTCATATTTGGTGGTAAAAAGGAATGAAGAAGAGTGAGCTAGAGAAGGTATAAGGAAGCATCTCCCTATATCCTGGGAAGCAGAGGGGCTGATGGAACAAAGAGCCCTCTGACTTTCTGCTGGGTCAGCCCAACTCCAGTCATACTCAGACAGGTCCAAGTGATTTGATAAGCTTTCTAGGAAGCAACATATTATGGAACATACATTAGCTATTTATCCCCATGCAGTTTGTTTTTGTGTGCTGTTAGATCAGGTCTGACACGGGATTAAAGTCTAGTTAGGAAGGGCAGTAGGACTGAGAGGAGATGAGAGCCTTTGCTCACCTGTAGTTTTTCCATGGCAGTTTTCAAAGCCTCATGAACCTCCACTGGAACAGTATCCACAGTGGAATCTGCAAGGGAGATGTGTAATTTATGGTTCCTCCTTGGGCACGATGCACTCGCCCTGTTTCACAGAGGCCAGAGCCAGCTGGCCAAGATGTGCCTCCATATTCACACCGTCTGCAAACCACACCAAGCTTTACCTCCACTCAGTGTGACATTTTGTTGCTGCTCCTGCCTAAGAGCTGCTATTTGCTGCAGGAGGCTTCTGCATTGCTGTTTCTGAGCAGCTAGCTGTTGGCTCATATCTTCTCGCTCCTTCTCCACTTGGGACATGGCAGATGTCAAGAAAGCAACCTAGAAAGAATTACAGAGTCTTCACTTTAGGGTGTCTCGCGTGTGAAGCATGAGCAATTGTGCATCTCAGGACTAACTGCTAAATTTACCACATTTTATTTATGGGCAGGAAACTGAGGTACTAAGTAACTGGCCTGGAAATAAACTAGGCAGCAACTATGGCATCTCTTCTCATTTTTGAATACTATGAATCATTGCTTCTCTGCAGATTAAATCTGAGCTCCCACGATAACTGTATTATGAGTCTGCTTACAGAAAAATCTATATGTTCAACATCGTTTTCAAAATGTCTTTGAAACAACATCACAATAATTGGAGGTCTACTCTGCTAGCTGAGTAATTTTCATAATTAAATAAAGCCACTGCAGGACTTCCAGCCTGCCTTTCAAGGGTACTGCAGAAGTCTTGGTCGCTTGCTGCTATGCACAGGGGATCATTACACTTCTCTCATTACTGTGCCTCAGCTGGTAGTGATCACAGCTGGTAAACAGTTTATTCCCTGCACACGCTCTCTGCAATTCAAACTCTGCATGTTTACAACTGAAAACAAAGGCATTTGTTACTACCCATTAAAACCCACCATTTCTTCATGGCTTTCAAAGTTCTCTGGGATCACAAATGAAGATTTTTGATTTTCTTCAATCATTGCTTCACTTTCAACTCCATCTCCTGTAAAAAGAGGAAAGTGAACAAAGAAGTAATACCCCAAAGAGCCCAGCTCTACCTACTCTCTGGAGATCATCTGCAGCTACTCACCTTCTACTCGGTGCAACATCCTGCCATCCAGCTCTGCTGCTAACTGACTGATCTGGGCCTGCAGCTCTTTGTTTTCCTTAGCAACAGCTTCCAGACTTTCCTGTGGAAGAAAAGCAGCAAATCACTCAAAGTGCTCTACACCAAAACCTGGACAAACCAGACTGGAAGAATCACCAGATCTTCAAGCAGTAGCAGCAGAAAAAACAGTGCTTCTGCTCCAAACACGTATCTTTCACCTATAATTTACAGAGTACAATGTAGTTAAGCCTCCAGTCTTTCCACTTGCCCTTTATTACTATTACCTTAGTCTGCTGCAGCTCCTTCAGGTGCATTTCCACAGTCACCTTCCCCTGAACTTCCTCATGCTGTAGCCGATCCATAAGCTGTGTCTGAAGCAAGTACTGCTTGTGCAGTTCCTCTTTCTCAGCAGCTAGCTGCTGGTATGCCACAGTGTACTGTTGTAAGTGGCTGTAGTACTGGTCCCGCTGGTCCTGCAGTCCCCGAGCTTCCTGTGTTTTCAGTTCCAGCTAATACAACAAGATCAAAACATCACCAGAAGTTCAGCCCTGCTGCAGTTAATGTTGCTAGCTGGCAGAGTCTCTCTGTAACATCACCACCCAGTGCTGTTTTTTTTTCCAGCACTGGAAGTGAGGCTTGTTCCTCTCACCAGACTGCACCAATGGACACCACTTTTTTACTCATGTCAGAAAAGCTAAGCCATGTGTCATGATCCAAAAGGTCAACACTGCCCCAAAAACACCAACCAGGCAGTCAGCCACCATCTGTCCCCAGACCTCCGTAACAGACAGCAGATGATGAGGGAAGGATTCCAGCTTGATCACTAAAATACTGATTTCCACCTTTTCATCAAAGTTTGGTAAATTGCTAGCTCTGCATTGTATAAAGGAGTACATTCCTGCCCTGCCATCCCACTGCACTTCCTTACCGTCTCTTTGAGCTCCTCCAGGTTCTCTTGTAGCTGCCCAAGCTTCTTGGCCAGCTCTTTCTTTACATGTTGCTCTGACTGTAGGGCACTTGTAACCTCCATGTTTTCATTTGTCTGCAAGAATCCAAGGCCATCACGTAAGAAAACTACCCAACAACCCACATACCACCTTTTATAAAATTCCTGACTATACTGGGTGCAGACCCTTGTAGTATACTGAAGTATGAACAGCTGTACTTGGGCCATCAACTGACTGCTCAGGGCAGTAAATAAATAAATAAATAAAGTTCAGAACTCAGGAGAAGAGCAAGCAAAGAGCCTGAGTGTTGGGGCAGTGCCAAGGAAGAGGCCTGGCACATGGCAGAGCCTGTCAGCTCCCAAGCAGATGGACAGTATAGAAATTCCTAACAGAGCCATAAACGTTCAAAAACAAGAAGAGGAGCTCAGAAAGGACTGAAGAAAAACAGTGGTCAGGCCACTGGTCAGTTTGTCAGGGCCCAAGAGAGGAAGCTGTTATACTGAAAGGAAAGAAGCCAGAATAATGATTCAGCTCCAAGAAACCTAAGAATAACAGCAGCAGGAGAGAAGACTGCTAAGAGAATTTCCTCATGAGCAAATACAGGGAACAGAGAACAGGTCTCTTCCAGGGTAAAAGGCAAGAGGAGCATTTAGGAAAAGGAACAGTCTGACAAGTACGGGAGGAAAAGGGAAACTGCTCTGGACAGAGATACTGGTCCATCTACCAGAGCACCTGAGGGAGTAAGGAACTGTAGGGAACCTCCTGGCACCTCAAGATGTATCACAGAAAATAGAGTAGCCATGGCCCCAGAGGACAAGATGGATAATGCTTCTGCCAGGCTCTTACATCTGTGCTCTAACAGAAGTGCATCAATAATGGAAGTAGTGGCAAGAGAGACCTACCAGTTTGACAAATCCATTCTGCAGTTCAGCCAGCTGCTCCTTCAGCTCCCGGTTTTGGCTCAGAGCCCTACTGATTGTGGCCTTGTCACTCTGCATGCTCTCCAGGATCTGCTGTCTGTCCACAGACTCCTCACTGTAGCGCTGCACAGCCTTCTCGAGCTCCAGCAGCCGCTCCTCCTGCTCCCTGTTGAGGTGGCTCAGCTGCTCATTGTCCCGGACCTGGGCCTGGTACTGCCCATGCAGTTCCTCCTTCTCTTGCTGCAGCCGCTGGACCTCTTCCTGCAGACTCAGCTCAGCTTCTGTGGGCCCWGCCGGTGAGGAAGCCTCAATATCCGTGGGCTTAACTGTTGAGGAAATGGAATCAAAAGCAGCTCAGTCAAAGGGCTGGATCACTTGTGTAACACAGCGTTACACAACCTGTATGGCTTTATGAACCAGAATATATTGCCAGTTCCAGTATCCAGTCCTTGCTACAGAAGGAGCAGGGCATTGAGAGGAATGAAGGAGAAAAAAAAATCCCCAAACCAAGTGCAGCTTCCTGCTGCATGCTGCTAACTCCCTCACAGTCCAAGCAACAGCATACCTCTGTCTTCTCAATCTCCTGGGCCATACAGGGGGCCACAGACGCTGAGAGTGTGGTCAGATACTAGAAACAGTATAGGCAAATTAAAGAAYAGACTGCTGGTTAATTCCTTGAAATAGTTCATTTGTTGTTTGCTAGGATCAGCTGTCTTCATGATTTCAGAGCATCAGATCTACTTGTGCCTAGTGTGCAGAAGTTCATGCATAGTGTGTAGGTAACCTGCAGGTAACCTGCAGGAACTCTGCAATATGAAACCTCATTTCAGAAGCCCTACCTGATTTGCTCAACAGTTCTGTAACATTGGCTTCTAGCTCTCGAATTTGGGTCATATGCTTCTCTTTCTCCTCTGCCATTGTGTGGACCTGCACAACCACATAAGTAGTAAGTTAAAACGATGCTCACAATGCACTTCATCCTGACTGTGTTAATCAAATGCAGCTATGACACTACCTCTGATATTACCTGCTCAGAGAGCTGTTGTACCCGCTGCTGCCAAATGCTTCCCTCCTCCTTCAGTTTCTCTACATACTGATCTCTTTCTGCCTGCAGCTGGTGAAGTGACTCTGAGAGCTGTTCAAAACAAAGAAACAGAAATACAAAGAAAACTGTATCAACTAAATACACTTATCARTGACTGTTTAGGGGTTAAAGCTGAAGAAACCAGTGTTAATGCAAAGCTCAGGCTGCATCCTTCTACCACACGGGTTTCTTTACAGAAGTCAGGATTTGGATCATCAATATATTCCATACAACCTCTTACCTGAGCAATTTGAGTTTCCAGGCTTGCCCTCTCCTCTAGTGCTACCTGCAACTGTTGGTTGGCATCCAGACTTCCTGACTGATTTGAGAACTGCCCACAAAAATCAAAAAGTTATGGAAAATGTTAATATCCAATTGATTATATATATTCACTATAATACAATACTATTCAATGTTATATATAGTTATATAATTTGTAATATTTGTTATATATTGAATTAATATTTAATTTCTGTGCAACCTCTTCTCTTACAGAAACATCCATGTTGTTACCTATATAGTTCTTAAAAGTGCTCCAACTAACAGTGAAGTTGAATGAGGAAAAAAAATGTGGAGATCAAAGATCAAAAAGCTTAGATCTCAGCTCTGTAGGACAGGCTTAAGTGGGGAGCTCCTCCTTAACGTTTTTACGTTTTTTTGAATGTATAAAGAAAATATGCTTTCGTCAAATGGTATGTCTCAAACTTTGCGTAGTTCTGGAGCCAATATTATACTGACACATCAGATGGTATAAAATCTTGCAACCTTGAAGTTGTCAAATGCATCATAAACTTAAAGCCACTGTCTGAGATATGTCAGCAGACTAAGTAACAAGACTGGTTCAGTTAACACACAGTACTTTACCCAGAAGAGTAGCAACTGGCTTTATTTCAAGGGTAACCTAAGCCACTCTCTAAGAAAAAGAACATTTTTTCCCCTCTTTGGCTCACCTTAACCCTGAACTTGCTCTCTGAACCACTAAGAGCTGCTATTATCCAATTCCCCTCTCTCTGCTAGGGGTTCAAACAACACCCCTGCTTAACTGGTTTCTCAATGGGACGGCATAATAGCTGGGTAACCAAAAGGCTGGACACAGATATAAGCAGAAAAATAGGAAAAGACACCATACTTTCACACTTAGTATGTCTGCTCACCCTCATATCATATAACATTCTTTTAGTGGACCACTGTAACAATGTCTTTGAATCTACTACTCCAACTCCATGGAGTGTACACTTTCTATTCCTCATAGGCCTCACTGAAAGCCTTCTACTAAGAGAATGTCTTCATAAAATTTCGTGGCTTTCCTTGGAAAAAATAGTTAAATTTTACCCCCACTGTCAGAAACAAAGCCTTACAATGATCAGCACAATCTGCACCCACATCCTAAAAGTATTATAGTCACCTGTTGGATCATCAGTTCAGCCATTTCCAGTTTCTTATGCAAATCCTCCATATCTAGCTTCATGGCTGAGTTCTCAGAAACCATGGAGCGGAGTTTCTCTGACAGTTCTGAGTTCTGCTGCTTTAGCTCCTCACTACCTTTGCTGAAAGAAAGAAACCAACACAAACAAACAAAACATAATGGCAATGCTTTATATATTTGCCACAAGTTTGCAGATGYCCATGTCATAAATTTACGATCAGTTCTTCTTAGCAGCTATAATCATGGAAGTGATGGTTGGAAAGAACCTCTGAAGGTCATCTCATCCAACCTCCCACTTAAAACAACACTGCTAACACTGAATCTGGTCAACCACAGCTCTATATATCCAAGTCTTGAAAACTTCCAAAGATGGAGATGCTACAGTCTCCCTAGGCAACATGTTCCAATGCTGTACTACACACCTAATGACTTTTCCCCCCTCCACGAATACCCAGCCCCCCAAGTGATCACATGTGGTCAGTTCCCCTTGTTATATTTTGTGACACTACTGAGAAGAGTTTGAAACCATTATCTCTGCAACATCGCTTCAGTGGAAGGAAGACCAGTTGCGTGCTAAAAATGGGGACCAATATCATCTGTTATGAAGACTTCTTTATAAGAAGCTGGCACAACCTTTGCAGTAACACGTAGAATGGACTCACCTCTGTTTGTACAGTTCCAGTTTCAGATTGTCCCGCTCCTTCACTAACTCTTTACTATGCTGGGGRAAAAAAAATTGCTGTTAAGCTAGAATCTGGAGATGAATCAAACAAATAAAATGTTCAACAATTACCTACTTTCATCTTTAGCAGATCAGCTAATGTGGATAAGGCCAAAACTTAAGCAAAATCCTCAGGACAGGTTTGGCTGGAACCTCCTCTATAGCTGTAGTAGGCTGGCTAGTGCTGCAGCCAAGCACCCCACCAGACTTTGCACAAAGGAAAAATTTGCCAGGAATTCATCTGTTCAGTCTTTTCAAATGTAGTGCTACTAACTGACCATGAGGTTATTTTTTGCAAACTTTTGGATTAGTATCAATACTAAAGTGTCTGTTTGATGGYGACCTTCCTGGGAGGTGGTCTCAGTTAGGCTTCTGTTGTTTGGAGCTGGCAAGACTAATGAGGTGAAGTGCCAGATCTGAAGACAGCAACTGGACCATATGATTAGAGGTTACAGAAAACTGAATGAAGTCTGCCTTGATAATAGAGAATAGAGGACTTTGCTAACAGGGCTAATTTCTGCTCTTCACTAATCAGGGACTATATAGACTTCACAGCATTGCAGTGATAAGCAAACAGCAAAAAGCAGAGCTGCTTGTTAAGCATAAACAGAGTTGACTCTTACCTTCTCCGACTGTTTCTGTTGCATAGAGATGGAGGATAAGGTGCGTTCTAGCTCTGCTACCCTCTGTCGAGATGACTGCAAACGAGCAGCAAGGTCCTCAGCTTCTCCTGAACAATTCAGAGCAGAGTCAATTGAGACCAGCCTGCAAAGAGCTTTTTGGAACTGGCTGAACAGCACTTTTTACCTTGTTAACAAGCTATTAAACACTTCAGAAAATGTAGCACAGAGCTCTGCAAACCAGGAGACCTGGTTCCATTCCTGGCTCTACTGATGATACACTAGCAACATCGGGCTGTAAAGCTCTCTGTAACGACCCTCCTCACTTTTAGAGGGAGATGATGAAACTTCCTTTGCAGGCTGGTAGGCAATATGTTTATTTTGTCTAATAGAATAAATTGCTCGAATTTAGTTGTGAATTAAAAGCTCAGGTAAAATGAACATYAACATGACAGCTGTGAGGGAAGGGCAGAGGGAGGGCAGAGATAGGAGAACAAAGTTTAAAAGAAATCAGGAAAGAGTGAGAAAGGAACAGTCTGGGGTTGTCACCAGCCCAAAAAAGGGCTGACAGGACTTTAGTTATGCACAAAAGAACCTCAACTGCAATGGGATTAACATGCTCTGATTTGGGGGAAGCTATAATGACAGAAGCAGTGATGGTGCCAAATATTGCTCATTAAGGAGTCAGCAAGTGTTGTAAGCTGGCTGCCAGCAATTATCATGCCTGTGATTTGCAATCCAGTTTAACGAACAGCTTGAGTTAGAGTGTCTAGAGATGATTACCTGATTTCTGCCGTGCAGCTTGTTGAGTATGCCCAAGGGCCGTCTGCAACTCAGACTTCTCAGAAACTAGAATTCCAATAGTCTGAATATGAACCTTCAGAAAAGGAAAAGTCAGCTCAGTGCAAAATTTCTTTGCTTGGAACTACAAGACCAGTGTTGCCACTGAAGGGTAGTTCACGAAAGCTGAAGAGGTGCTGCAGTTAATTACAGAGCCTGGCTGACTGACTCTCCCAGCTTTCCTGAAAGAATGGATGCACATGGCTTTCAGGATGAAGACTGTGAGTGGTCAGCAATCCAGAAAACAATTAAGGTAGAAGAGGTGATATTATGAAATGGAGACCCTGCCTTACTTGCAACTGTTCCCGCAGTGCTGCTTGCTCTTTAGAAAATTTCTGTTCAAACTCCTTCTTTTCCTGTATAAACAAATAATGCCTATTAACACAAAAATTTAAATATTTAACTTTTTTTTTATTTTAATTCATATTAGAAAAAGCAGCAATTAATTGGCAGTAGTTCCAGCATCTAACTGATACCAGTATTTTTAAAGATCTACTTCAGTCTTCATAATTTGAACTACCTCAGTAATTATCCACCCTAATAGAGCAATGAGAGGTTCCTTATGCTAGCATAAACGTGGCAATGTCTGGAATGCAAACTACCAGGGAGGACTTAAACTATAACCTACTGCATCTACCCAGGCCCTCCAATCCTCATTCATTTAAGAACTAGCTTTTGTCAAAGTAAGAAAGCTACCTGCCAGGCCTATCTTAGGAAGCCAAGATATTCAACCCTATGCTACAAATGGAACAGAATCTAGCATAAGACACGATCACATATGCTTGTGTCACAGCCCTCTATGCCTTCTACTCTATGGAGAAGTAAATATGTATTATGGTATCTATCCAAAAATGGAACACATTTTACCTTCTCCAGCTGATTCATTGCTTCTTGGTTCTGCTGTTTCTACAGGAGGAAAAAATGAATGTATCAGTATTAAGAGCAAATAGTCTCATACTGCTGAAATCAGTAAACATATTTGCACTTTAACCAAGCAGGACACATGCCTAATTAAGGCAAAGAGATTTTCCATTATCCTTTCTGTAGATGTTACTAAAGAGTTTATTTCAGTCATTAAAAATGATAGATTTGGGGCTCAATGCACTAATATACTTTATATGCCAGATATGTTTTTTACTGCTTAGTACTCTACCACAGTTCTAACCCAACTACTACTACTCAAACCCCTGAATGTTTACATCTGCACATCTACCATCTCTAATTAAACTTACTTCCCACACTTAAAAGTTTATTACTGCAATCCTGGCATATATTAGGATCACCAAAAATGCATTAGAGAAATCATAGGCTTTTCCTTCAGCTGAGAACCTTAGATCTTTTTCCCCACATAGTAACTGCCCTTGAAGGCATGCAGAGTTGCACTTTTGTTGGCAGGCCTCTGCAAAAGCTTGTGGGGAAAAAAGCTGAGGCCAAATGCTGAGAAAAGGGATGATTCTGTCCCAACCACTTTCAGTTTTACAGATAATGTATTTGGAGGTACACTGACCATACATAGCACATCCTTAGATATGAGGTGAAGGAGACAAAAGTGGCACCTCTCTGCACAGACTGCTACACAAACTGTCCTAAATCTGGGACAGAGTGCTGCTGATTCAGGGAGGTGGAGGGGTGCCATTTGCTGCTGTTGTCACCGTGGTAGTTTCTCAGAGCCCTGCTTTTCTCCCTTCCCAAAGAATGGGCTTTGGCCAACCTGTTTCTTTACTACTACTTYAACGTGTTTTGAAACACGACTACTGATGGAAGGGTAATGAGTCAGAGGCTTTGATCCTAGCAATGCCAGTGCAAAACAAATAACCAAGACAAGCAAAGGCAAGACCACAAATGCAACAAAGGCCCTACATAATTCCAGGTGAGAGATCACTTCATTTGCCTGTCAGAAAGCGGGCAAACAGGGGAAACCCTGGATGGGCAGTGCCCCATACGAGGTACCTCTCCAGCCTGGCTGAAAGAGGAAAATTAAGAGAACGGAACAACAAAAAAGAAAAAACAAACTAAAATAAAACAACATAACAAGTGGGCTCATGGGATACATTGGAAAATGCTGAACTTTGGAAAAGGAATAGTCTGAAGGGAGAACAAAATGAGGAAAAGCATTTCAAACCAAGCAAGGCTCTTTTCACAGTGAAACAAATCCTTTTAGCTAAATTTCTTGCAGAGTTAAAGCAACATGCTTTTAAATGGCAGCAGAAACAGCAACCCATGCAAGCTGCAGGACAAAGCAGTTCATTCATAGTGCCGGAGAAGCTGAGGATATGATCAGAAACCAGCCTCGGGCTCTCTCCTAGACCTATTGCTCCACTCTGCCAATATATTTAGAACAGCATCACCACCTGCAGAAACAGGTTTTCACAATACTGCYGGTACCAGCATTCTGTTTCCATTAAATTTCAGAACAAGATTCAGAACAAGACCAGTATAGCTGTTTTATCATGATGCTTATCATCTAGGGAAAGCATGAGATCAACAGAACACAGTTAACTGAACAAAYCCCCCAAAAACTTTGCTTCTCATTCCTTAGATGAGCTAATGCATTCAAAAGTAGCTTTAGACTTTCATCCTCTTAACAGGTTTTCCAACATAGCCCGTTTTTGTTCCTTACAGAGTGTTGTGTACGCAGCTTTCTTTGTGGCACTATAAGAGAACTGAAAACTTTGCAGACACCCAGAGAGCATGAGGAGCAGCAAAGACAATGACAAACTGGTCGGTTGGATTGTTTCTTACCAATTCCTCTATCTTTGTAATGAGCTGTTTGTTAGTTAGATTGCTGGAATCTAGGGCTACTGCCAGCTCCTGATAACGTGTCTGATGGGCACATGCAGACAGGAGGAGAAAAAGGAGGGGCAGAAGAGGAGGAGGGGAGGAAAAAGCAATAATTACACAAGACAAGAATAAATCATTATCACAGTTTGATACAATCAGATTCTACAAACAAACAAAAGACACTTTCAATGGAAGTAGCTGGGATGACAAGATACTGTATCCATTCCAACTAAGGCCTCWCTTCTACATAAAAATGAAATCAGAATTAACGACTACAGTTGCATGGAGGCCAGATTATCCCCAAACTGGAAACACCTTAAATACCTGTCTCCAACTGTTGACCACAGCCATTACAGCACAAGAACATATGTCAAATATGTATTCAATTAGGCCTAATTAACACCACTGTAAACACAGAATCCCAATAAACAATCAGCAGTAGCAAGTGAGGGGGGGGAATATCACGGACCAAGGAAAACTTACTTCCATTTCCTTAATATTTGTGGAAGAAACAGCATTTTCTCCATTCACATATGATGTAGACTAGAAGAAAACCAATCAAATAAGTCAGTTCTATTTCCCAAGGCAACAAACCACTAAGTTAGAATGAACTATCAAAACCAAAAAATCTTCTCATAGCACCTTTCACTTTCAAGTACCACACACATGCAAGGAAAACATACTTTTCTGGCTAAGGATAGATGCAGACTCCTCACTTGACAAGCTGAGGTGAATTATGCAGATATACTTTGCCACTAAATCAAGAATACATCTTCCCATGAATACAYGCTGTTCATTCATCCCACTCTGCTCTTCTTCCTACTGCTGAAATTTCACATTCCTAAAACAAGTGTTTTTGCTTCTCACTGCTTAAATATCTCATTGTTCAGTAGTACTACTGCAGACACCTCCATACTGAAGTTTYTTGAGCTGACTGCTTGAAACCCCAYGTCAGACATCGSAAGAATTAACAGGAAAAATGGAACAAAATGAGGCCATACCTGAGAAACAAGGCCATTGAGTTGTTCGGACAATTGGCGGAGACTTTCTGTTGATGACAGAGACCTRGGAACAAAGATAAACAATTATTCCTTTGGATAAAAGTCCTTTTCAGAGAACTGCCCTAGTCAGAACAGCAGAGGGAATAATACGATTTTAACTTGCTGGACATTTTGGAATCCTGTTGCAAAGCTGTTTATTAAACAAACACAGACACTCACCTATTCTCATCCAAAGCATTTTTATGATCTTCACCTTCATTAATCTGTGGAGCAAAACACAAAAATTTACAAGCCTGTAAAAAAGATGGGAGTCACATCTGTGAATGTGTCACTAAGGCAGACTCAAGCACCCTTGCACTCAAGTTCCACATCCCCTATAATTACTGTTTTCCAATTAAATACTCAAGAACAYCCAGTCAATCCTGACTTGCACGTAATTTCTTAGTGTTGAGAGCCCAGGTTCCTTGGAATGATGAAGAGCCTTAAATCTTACAGGCTTAATGTTTGCTTTTGTTGTTTATCAGTATAATCAACACTACTAGAAAACTTTCAACTGAATCTTTAAAAAGCATAAGGAAATGCAAATTGCTCCAGCTGGTGACCTTCTGTCTTATTACRGACACTTTCTGCTAATGGAATAGGAGAGAAGAGGACAGAAAATAGGAACACTGGAAGAAGCAAGGGCATGTGCTTGCTAATATTCTCTTCAYCCTCACAGATGAGTATATGGAGAGTGAAGAATGCAGTATTTTTTATAGGAAAWCTTCTCTGCTAGTCTTGTTGTATTTATGAAGACGTTCTCAGTGAAAAAAGTGGTATCACTAACTAACGTGGCAATATTCACTATGAGAATATTCACAAACCTGTGTCAGCTGCATGCTCCCAGGAGCAGGCAGAACAGAACCACAACTAGGCAGACTGTTGCTGTTAGATAGCACAGGGACATCGGCAGCAAGCTGCTCAGCATTGTGAGTGGCAACATCACTGTCAAAGTATGCCTGTCACAAAACACATCACAGGAATTACAGCCTACATGTAAGATGAATGGAAACACACATGAACATCACTTTGTGGTCTCCCTGAAAACTAGACAAAAGCGAACAATTGATCATTTAGAAACATGTGAAAATTAATCTGTATTCTTCCCAGAGCAAAGAGGTGAACATATCAAACCATGATTAACAAACATTGTGCCCTATTCTCTCAGACCCATAAGCCCTATTAGAATCAGTCTTAATTACTGATATCCCATAATCAAATGCACTTCCTTAACATGGGCAGTAACATCACCCAACTCCAAGCGTGCACGCTAGGTTTATTAGAAAGGATCTACCAAAAGCTGAAGAAGGGCAAAGTCAGATATAGTCACTGTGCTTGAAAAGCACCACCTTCAAGATGTCTCTGGGGAAAACACTGTTCATTATATGCAAATTAAGATGGAAAGAGAACAAGTTAGTGACTACTTAAAAACTGCATTAGTCACTCAAATGCTCTGCCTTACACTCAGTAAAACTTGTGGCACACTAGGAACCACAGAATTAGGAACAGGGATTTACGAACAGGCCAAATTCAGCATGGCTGGAAGCAGGTGCCCATGGCCCTGCTGGACCTAAGAATGCCATGACCAGAAGAATCTAAAWAGAGGCCCAAAAATGATTTCTGTACAATTCTCATCCTGCCTTTGTGGGAGAATCAGTAGTATCTGATGACAGCTCTACCAAACCACGGTGAAATGGGCAATTTCTCATCTGTCTTAAACAACATCAGAGATACTCATAAAGGCCCAGAGCAGTATTCTAATATTTTATGACTATTTGTTACATTTCAYCACCTAGCTTTAGTAAGTCATTGTTTTACAACACTACAAAACAAATGAGATAAGCTACTATCAACATTCAACCCCAGAAATATACTGCAGTATATATTTGCTTACTGCAATTCCCAGACAGTTTCCTCTTACATCAGTCGCTTCCTTGACAGTTCAGAGGAAACTAATATCTCTGTAGCTTCTCCCCCTCCTCCATGACTACTTGGAAGGACAGGGGAGGATCCCGGTATTCCCGATGTGCTTGCTCAGCACTTCATTTATGAATCAAACAGCAGGAGAATACAGTAACAGGACAGATTTAATGAAAGCAGTGAGCTGGAAGATTGCAGAGGGAAATAAAACGATTTTTTATATTCTTTTTAGCAGGACAGATACTTGTGCTCTCACAGAGCAACATATGTTAGGTGCTGATAAGAAGGTCAGGAACTCCCTGACTTCTTCCAGCTAATTCACCTCTTTTAGTTGAAAAATTTGCCAACGTAGAACATCAGACAGGCAGAAGGAATATCTTCCCTAATACATCTCAAAAACATTTCCTTAGTTTTTCCTGACTAGGACATTCTTTTTACTTAATGCTTCAAAGTGCAACAACCAGTAACATTTTAGCCACAAGAATTCCTTCCTTCTGCTCCCAAAATAAAAAGTTTTGAAATAACAATAAAAAACCCCAAACAACTTAATTCACTGGAGACAAAAAGAGTGAGGAGCAAAATACTTATTTGGAAATGATGAATTGTGAAGTTCTAATAAAATAGAATAAAAATTTATTAATTCTGCCTTGCCTAGCACATAGTAGGAGCCTTTGTGCAAAAAGAAATGGATCCTATTTTGTTCAGTTTTCTGTGTTTCACAACCAGAAGGCTGAAGTGGATGAKATGGGAGGGGTCTGCCTCACATTAAGACACCAATGGCAACATTAGCTCAGATGCTAATGATAGCTTTTCTGCTCTATTAGCATCAAGTGAGTTTCTGTACAGCATTTCCCTGACTCAGGATTTTTTCAAAGATAATAACTGGAAAGAGAAATCCACTCTTTCATTACAGATGGCAATTAAAGATTAGTTTTCAAGTTATTTTTAAAGCTGCACAAATAATAATCCACAAATTCCAAGATAAAAGAACATCTGTAATAGTTAATCAGATCAAAACATACTTCTCCATGCTGAGGAAGCTGAGGGGGAAAAAAGGAAAACAAAGATGAATAGAAGTAATAAGTTCTCCATTTTCAGAATAGAACTAAAATTGTAGACACAGTGAGGCCTTCATTTCAAGACTAAGTGCCATCTCAGCAGAAGCACTGAAACAGCCATCCTCACCTGCAACCATCTACTGGAGCTAAATTTMTTGCTGGAGAGAAGTGGATATGCAGGAAATACAATAAATGGTTTATTCTGTGACAACTAGACTTGAAAATGAGGGTGGGAAAGTATGCAATCAAAATGATGGTGCACCCAAGTGAAGATGGAAAGCAGAGCTTTAGTACAACAAAATTCTGAACTATAAAATTTGACTTTCCAGAGTTTCTATCATGTTTTTAGCTTTGTTTAAGTAAACTGATTATGTAAAAAAAATGGTTATTTTTTGCAAGTTTGCTCCTGAACACATTTTTATTGCTTACTGGAGTATTTCATTCCCTTTCATCTTTAAGGGCTAGGGAACATGAAGACACTGAAGGCTGTAAATGCTTGACTTGAAATATCTGACTTCCTGCCTAAATATATTTAAAACCATAGTACTTGCCAGAGTGTGCATCACCTGTGCAAGTTTCATCACTCATCATAAAATGAGTTGGCTGGAATAACTGCATAGCTTACTCGTGGCAGCTCCTTGATTAGAGATGAGCAGAAACATGCCCTTCAGAAACAAGGTACTGGGAAATAAAGCAGTGACACCCAAAACAGAAAAAATAGAGACTGAGAAAATACTGCCTTTTCCTAGTGCCAGACAGGTTTTTATGCCCCTTTGCTACAACTTGTTGGAAACACATTACATAGTAAAGGCAGTCACTCATTGTTCATTGCCTCACACAAAATTCCTGGTATTCCGCAAGGCTTGACTGTCTCAAGAAAAAATTCTTGACAAGGTTTACTTCTTTACATGTTAAGTTTGACACAAACTTGAAGGAAACACACACTCACAAACAATGGAAAGGCATGTTGAGAAATAGCTCCATGTTAATGAAAACGGCAACAAAACTCAAGCAACTGACAGCAGATGCGTCAGAACAAAGCTCCACCCGAAAATCAAAGTCAGTTTGAGCAGAATCGGAAGCATGCAGTAGGGACAGGAGGTCACCGAGAGGGACGCGGAGCACTGCCTCACCTTCCTCTTGTCCAATGAGGGTATGGCTACCCCATTGGAGCGGTTAAGGTCTGACACCAGCACCTTCAGAATGTTCTGAATCTAAAGGAGGCGAAAGAAAAGTGGAAAGAGAAATGGCTCAGAAAAGGACAGAGAGAAAATACCAATCAAAGGTAGCCACAGAAGCTGGCACCCTCCGGCTCATTAGGAGGATACATCACAAAACAACAGCTCTGGACATATCCAGGGTTGCACTGTATGCTTGTGTGATCAAACACTGCTTCGCCATAAAGCCTGACTCTAGCGTGCACCTTCCAGTGATTTTAGTCACTAACCATTGTAGTTCACTTCATAAACCGGTAATACCAGCATCTAAACCATTCATATGTTACGCTGGCAAAACCCTCCTCCAGCTGTAGGCAGGTTGTTTGGGAAACCAAAGAACAACGGGGGGGGGGGCAAATGATTTGGGAGAAAGAGTGAAATACTCACGTTCTCTGGAGACTGTCGGTCGTCATTTGTGGGAGTCTCGGGTCTACTTCCTTCTTTAGTTTTTCGTTTTTTCTTGGCTCCAGCAGTTGCTCCAGGGCTATTCTTCTGCTGATATTCCTTCAGCTGTGAAAAAAAAGGAGAATCTGAAGTCCAAATGGAACATGCCTTCTATGGGTATAATGTCAACAAACAACAAATAAAAAGATCACGGGGTAAAAAGGCAGATCAGGCATAAAGACATAGGAAAATGTCTTCGGAGTTTCTCYGAAAAGATTCAGAACAAGCTGAGAAGGCTAAAGAAAGAACCGGTGCGATGGGTTGGGGACAGGATGCTCAGAGCTGCAGATGTGCAACTTTGCTATGCAGTGAATGAAGTTTAGTCATGGGAAAGAGAGAATTTGACATCCTTTGCTGCAACAGCAAGGAGATTTTATTTTAAATTTCTTTTAAGGTTATAAACAAGAGCAAAAATCAACAACGGSGAATCTCGAACAGCGAGGGAAAAAGATCCTCCATTCTGTCAGAGTTTGAGGAGCAGAAGGACAGGCCTCCCGGAGGGACAGCGCGCTACCACGCACACTGCAACGCCCAACTGAGGGGAGAAACGCAATTTTTAGACAAATTAACGGTTTAGTTCACCAAAACGGCTTGGACTGGCCTAGGAAAAGCTAGACAGAGGTGCGTACATCGCACTCCCTGCGCCCTCCAGCACGTCGGCGGCGCGGCCGAGCCCCTCCGCGCCGGGCGGGAGCGAGCG
>NW_028186487.1:537833-548087 GCF_003343005.1 Rhea americana
GGCCGGTGGCAGCGGGGCGGCGGCCCCCGTCCTGCGGCGGCCCCTCTGTATAGCCGCCCGCTTCGCGAGCGTCGCTCCCATGCCTGCGCTCCCCCTTTGAAGCTGGGGCTAGTAAAGGCGGTCGCGTTTTGCTGCTTTGCAATCCCATTCTTAACTCCTTTGACCTTCCAAGCGTGGCAACAGCAGGACTTGGCGCATGCAGTCGGCCGGGGGATGTAAAGCGCCTGTTGCCAGCAGCTGGCACCGCACAGAGGGTTGTTTACCTTTCGCAGCGGGGAAGGAAACTTTCTGCACCCAACCAAGGAGCAAGATGTGAGCCTTCTTATTTCCTACGCCTTCTCAGAGGAGGTGAAGCAGACGATGGCTAGGGACGGACATGCAGGTGGGGCGGCTGGATGTGGCTCAGGTGGCCAAGCTTGATGATTTATATCTTACTTTTGACTTTGTTTTTRCTTCAGGCTGCTGCCGTTCACATCCTACCTGACCTCTGCTCGGGGCCCCGGGGGAACATCCAGCCAGGGGTTTGCAGGCTGGAAGATCTCAGAGGACGATTGAAGAGCACCTCGGAGTGGTGGTGGCCTCTCAGCTTCCCTCCTTGTAGGCCACCACAGAGCCCAGCTGGGCACGACGAGTGCTGCAGCTGGTGGCACTGACTGTGGCAGGTTTCTCCCTAGGRAAATACGGGCTTGAGCCACGTCCCCGAGGCACCGCTGAGCCGTCGCCTAAGGGAAACGCGCTGCGCGCTGCCTTGCRGAAACGAGCCTGTGGAGCCCGAAAKACTCTGAGGCACTTCTGAAAGCACTGACTGTCAGCGGACGAGCTTCTCACAGGGGTTATTTGCGTGCTTGTGCTCTGTCCCGCCTCAAATTTCATCTGTTTCAAAGGGGGAAAATACACCGCTGCCGCTTCGGGGAGCGGGTCCCCGCCGCGGGGCGCGGGGAAGACTACGGCTCCCGGCGGGCACCGCGGCGGCGGGACTACGGCTCCCGGCAGGCACCGCGGCGGCGGGACTACGGCTCCCGGCGGGCACCGCGGCGGCGGGACTACGGCTCCCGGCGGGCACCGCGGCGGCGGGACTACGGCTCCCGGCGGGCACCGCACCGCGGCGCGGCGCGAGGCGGCCGCCCTGGAGGAGCCGCCGCCACCGGGGTCCCCGCCGGGCGCGGGGCGCAGCGGGAGCCACCCCCCGCCCCGGCCTCTCCCGAGGAGGTAGGAGCTCGTTCCCGGTCCCTTGCCCCCCTTCCCGGGCCCTCGCAGCGGCCCCGGCACTCACGCGGCGCCTCCCTCTGCTTTGCCCAGGACCCCCGGTGGCGCCCGGCGAAGCGGCACGGCCGGTTTCAAGTCGCCGGTGAGTCCCCGCCCTGCTGCGGGTGTGTGTGTGGGGGGGGGGAGGTGCGGCGGTCCAGCCCCCCCACCGCCCCGCAGAGGCCTCCCGGGGCCTTTCCTCTCCGGGAGAGCGGCGTAAGGCGCGGCTTGCTGGGAGCCGCTTTCCCTCACACGGAGTCTTCTCCCCATCCGAAGAAACCTGGCGGTGTGCAGCGCCCTCCCTCAGCTCCGTGGGCAGCTAAACAGCCTTCCTGGCTGCTGCTATGTCTACRTGGTTTTATAACTGCGCAGAGACATGACTTATATAGTGATAATTCAGTTCCTATGGCCTGTTTTAATCACTGGTCTCTCAGCTGAAACAGCAGGTGGTCCCAGTGTTTGTGATGGTTCAAGCTGGCACAGCAATAGCTGTTTTTCCTGGAGAGTGAAATTGCTTGTTGCCTTAGTGATTTATCAGTGTAAATTGACATCTAAACTGCTCAACAGCATCTCTTGAGTAAACTGAAAGCSTGGAGTTGTGTCAGTGTTCAACAGCCTTGGAGGTTTTTTGAAAGGCCAAATTGTAATCTTTCACTTAGCACTGTGAATGCACAAAAAGCTGTGGAATAAGGTATGTCATAAGCTAAATAGGGCAGGCTGACATTAAAGATCTTGAGAAATACTTTGCTTGGGGGTCTCCCTTCCCACGTCCCTCTTTCCGCCCCCCCCCCTTTTTTTCCCTGAGTTAGTGGAATGTTAAATGTGTTCTGTGTTCTACAGGTCCCCTCTCCGAAGTCCTGCCAACCTAATGGAGCCAGTGCAGAAGCCCTGCAGTATGAAATTGAAGAGCTGAAACAGAAAGACCTTGCTCTAGACCAGGAAATTGCACAATTCTTGTCTGAGTATGTTCTTGGCAAGCTCAGYGTTCAGTGTGAGGCCTCAGTACTTTTGTTTTTAAAACTGAACACGGTCCAGGAGTTAGAACTAAGAGCTGACCTGTTAGATGATTGTTTTATCATATTGTCATATAATGCTCGTTACAGTATTGTTTGAATTATGGGACCAGTTAAAGACAACAAAAAATTATCTTTTCTGCTTACTTGGTAAAGCAAAAAAGAGTTTTAATTAGAGTTGAGATAAGAAGACTTTTAACTTAATCTCAGACGTTTCTGTAAATTGGGAATGAAAAATTTTAATCATTGGGATGCTACAACATGTCCTGTTACCAAAAGTACTTTTCGTATGGGATTTAAAATAGAGATCGTGACTTACGACCTACCAAATTTAGTCCCAGATTAAACAGTTTCCCTTGTTCCATGTGTGTGGGAAGTTCATTTGGGCTCTGTGTTTGAGGTGAATGGTTTGAAGTATTGACCTTTGTGTTCAAGATATAGGGGTGTTTTTCTGAGAAGTAAATGTCCTGCAGAACATTTTGGCATGATGGGTGCCACATACAGGATAGTTCAGCTGCTTTAGTGTGATTCCTTATGACACATTATGTGATCTCCAGAACTTTCTCAAACTATCTTGAGAATTTTCAAATTGGTTTGAAGAAAAAAAATGCTGTTCAAACAGGGGAACATCTGGGGGTTATATGTAGTGAGTGTATACATCTTCTAACGTAATGTGTGTAGTGCCTAAAGCAGGTTAGGGAAATTATAGAACAATGAAATCAATTCCAAAAGCTGCTTGGTTTCTGGTTTCTTTTAAGCCTCAAGGATAAACGACCCGTCTTTTTTTTTTTTTTCTCTCTTTTTTTTTCTTTTTTTTTCCCCTGGCTAATGGGTAGAGAGACATATTACCTGAATTTACCCAGCTTACTCATTTCTCCTTGATTCTAAGAACTATGTAGGGTTTTCTTTGAGAAGTTTCGATGAGGATCTATTCCTTGTAGTTTTCATGTTTATCATTTTAACAACTGTACCTTATGCTTTCAGACTCTGTTTTTGATATGGCAAGTTCTGATATCTCACATATCCTTGCTATGTTTGTTCAATAGCAGCATCGCTCATTATTATAACAGCAGTGGTTACTCTGTCGTTTTTCTAACCTTTCTGGATTTGTTGTTACAGAGGCTACAGTCTAGAAGAATTGGAAACACACATCTCTCTACTCCATGAGTATAATGATATTAAAGATGCTGGGCAGATGCTGTTAGGCAAGTTGGGTAAGGAAGGAGGTGCTGTTGAACAACTTACTCATTTTTTTTTCATCTAGCTAGTAAGAAGCTGCTACACTGTGAAGGTCTAGCTTATTTTAAAGATTCTTCAAGTCTAGGCTTCTTACTAAATCACTTGTGCAAGCACAAATAATTCTGTCATTATTTCCTTGGAATCTTTTTGGAACTAGACGTACTCTGAGCAGTGTACAAAATAATTGCCAATTGGTGTTTTATGTTACGGGTTATCAAAATTTGATACATCTTACTAGTTTGTCAGTTCTTTACATGTTTAAAAAATGGGGCAAGAAGGAGGCATAGCTACAAAATTTTTAATTGGTTTCCTAGCTACGGGAGATTCTAGGATAGTTAGGGGTTAATGGATGCAAAATGCAACCCTTGTGACTAAGCTACTCCATTTAATGAAAGTAATTGTGTGTGTTTCTGTTCTAGCTGTTATTCGAGGGGTTACAACAAAGCAACTGTACCCTGAATATGACCTGGAGCTTAGCGACTAGTATTGAACCTGAAGACTGCAGTGTCCTGCAAAGATGTCTATTATTGGGCCATTATGTTTTGGTGTCATACCTATTTAAAATTGATAAAAGGCGGCCTTGGAAGTGTGTAGACTTTCAAGAAAGTGTATGTTAACAGCCCTCTTTTATTCCTAATTTCCTAAGAGGCTTTGGAACATGAAAGTTGTTAAGTGTTTCCTGTTTGTGGAAAACAGATGTTGTAGATGTGGTATTTTTTATAATTTCAGTTTGTCTACTTCCTGATCAGCACTACTTTTTTTCCCCATAGGAAGGGTTATAATTTAAGGTTGATGTTGAATCTCTTTCCACTGCGTTTTGCTTCTCTAGAACATCATGAGGCTATCTGGAAATGCTAATATGCAGGTGGAAACAGCTTCTAATGAATGGATAGAGGAAGTGAGGATAAAAGACTATACAATGTGATAGTTGCTTGAAAAGAAAATCTCTCTGAAGTGGGGAGGGAAGAAGGTTGAAGTGTATATGTGTGGAGATTTTGTTTTGGGGTGGTTTTTTTTTGAATGATCAGATTTGGGAAGTTTGGGTTCTCTGTATTTTTGTACTTCACTGATCTAATATCTAGAAGTTTTGAATCATTTCTGTAGTAAATAAACAGCAAAATGTGATGTATTAAATTGTCTAGTCTGAATAAAGCAGCTMTCACATTTCTCAGCAATTCCATTTAAGGACCTATAAAACAATAAAAGAACCTGAGAACAAATTCTTAAATTATATTCTGAGACAACTGATATCTATTATTCAGATTTTTTCTGAGGACTCTTAATGGAGACAATGTAGTAGTACTGGTATCAGTAATGAATCGGTGGAGAATTTTGCTTATTTCTAAATGCAGAGTCACTGTGAAAGTGAGTAGTGCCCTACACACAGAATTATGTTGAGTATTAATGTTTCAGTGTCAGGTGTTAGGACTGAGGGTGACTGTACAACCTAAATTTGGCTACTTTGTGCAGCTCTGTATGATAAAGTGCTGTAATGACTGCAGGTCTGTCATTCCTCCTTCACTCAAGCTTGATGTCCTTCTGCCCCTTCCTACTTCTAAAATCTTCTTGTCAAGTAAGTTTCCCACTTGTCTCCACTCAGGCCTTTGTTGCAGTCTGCTTTTACATCCAAATTCAGATCAAATCAATCTGTCTTCATAGAGCTTGGAGATCAGAAGAGTCACAAAGGTTGCTGCTAAGAGCAGAGAATTAATTTTGTACTCTCAGTTCTGGGCCTGGCACAGAAGCATGACTAGTAACTAACTTATTTTGCCACAGAAGTGCTGGGAAAGGGATCTAAAGCAGGGAGACGAAGTTTGCCTATTCTGTGATACATTCAAGCAAGCCTCTGCTGATGTGCAACTGCACTTCTCTGAGGAATATTTACTGTGGTCATGTAAGAATGGACTCTCATGGGGATGGTTACAGGTATGCCCTTCCCATTATAATCGCCTCTTGCCAAGTCTAGAAAGCTCCTGTATTGTTTTTGGAGTAGCTTTGAAGAGAAAAGAAATCACAAGAATGCTAAAACTGACAAATGGTCAGCTTTGTTTTCAAACCCACATTTCTGTTTTGGCTGATACACATGTATGTGTGTGTATATATGTGTGTGTGTGTATATAAATATATATGTATATATATATATATAATATTTATGCAGAAGAGTTAGTTTAGCCTGGAATATTCCAACCAAAATGTTAATTTAGCAATGGCATGAGCAACTGAAAATTCTTCTTGCAAGGGGAAGTACATACAGAAAGTCCTTCATTTTGTGTTAGGTGCGAGCCATATGGTAGAAAGTATATTCCACTACCAAAGTTACTTAAGGTGTTGGAAGCTAATGAAAGGACTGAAGTCTGTTTTCTTCCTGTTTTTGTAGGAACATTAGGGTTAAAATTTGCAGCTCTAGCTGTGAAAGTGTTCTGCATGGCTCTTATATCAGGCTTCTGCAATGACTGGTTTACACAAGACATCTACCCAGGGAAGGTGCCCTGATCTTGATCCCTTGTGCACAGAGGATGAACGCACAGAAAACCAGCCAGCTGAAATAAGAGCAAACTGCCCTTGGCAAGTCTCTGCGGCTCTGCAGTTGGCACAACAATATGCCACGTGGCGGCAGCTATACTCCGCGGCTGCTTTGGCTGCTCTTTACACTATGGTGCAAGGAGACCTGGAACAACTGAAAGACTTCAGGGCTGAAGTTAATTACTTCTGACATGCTCCAGGACAGGACTGGAATCTACCACTTAAGACAATTCCTTCATCACAGACTCCCTTACTACTTGTCCCAGAGTCGCTTCTTGTACCTTAATGGAAAAATAATGTAAAAAGTATACCTTCAGATTTTAATTTAGATTTAGAAAGAGTATRTTAACTCTGTTAAGTCCTTCTGCTTAGACAGAGAACAGACTGTAGTACAGGTTTTTGCTGAAGGGTAGAACCCACAAGACAGCRTCTGCATGCAGCTGTTAAAGAGTAGGATACCATACACCCCTGAACAACTTTAGTTCCTCAGCCAAAAAACAAAATCAAATAGGACAATATGCAATCTTTGAGTCATTGTACTCTTCTATAAGCACCAAGCCAAGAAAGAGCCTCTTTCCCCTTATGTCACTTTTAGTTCTGTTTCTTGTGTTCGTATCTTATGCATCAGTCCCCTATCCCAAGCCTCTTTCCCTCCCTGCTTATGTTGGATATARCTGTTTTCTCTGGTTGTTTATGTAGGCCATGTTTTCTCCTGCACATCCTTTTTAAATTGATCAATTTTGAGCTCTTATGTGTCTGAAAGCAAGGCTAACGCATAGAAAATACTGTGCTACAAGAACACAGGGAAAATTCATGAAGTAGTTAAGTTATGGTGCTAGTTGCAAGGAACAAACAACTCTGTGCAATAAAGGGAATACAGCTCTGTATGACACACTTTCCTGCTGCTAAAAAATTTGGAGAGAGGTTTTTATATCCCTTAGCAACCTGCTGTTCCCAAAGTCAACAGGAATTTTGGCACAGCAACTCCTGTTAATGAAATGTTTACAAAAAAWTTTACAGCCTGTCAATGAAAAAAAAATGCCTCTGATTAAAGTCATCTCAAGGAAAGGGTAGAAGTGAACTGCAATTAACCTCTTTCCTTCTGCTGTCCATCATTCTGTCAGCATGTAGCTGCGTTATTGTGTTACAGAGATCGCTTGTGGATGTTCCCTCCATCGCATACGCTCAGCTGTCCGCAGCCTGGGCCATCTCGGTCTGTCTTACGAAGAACACTTTTATCTCAAGGGCCTAGTGTTTTCTCTATCTCGGCTTTCACTTTAAGCTGACAGTCCCAAATTGCATTCTGGATACTCTGTAGGTTCCAGTGTGTTCTCAGGAGAGCATCATCCAGTGTGAAAACACCATCGCGGATTCTTCGCACTTGGGTGCACACTGCGGATGATTTCAGCTCCAGACCAATCTCATGAACTATTTTTCGGAGGTACTGCTGAGTCTCATGCAAACAGTGGATTTCTAGRAGAGAGAGATTCCTTCAGAAGAAGCAAAGCAGTCACCCAAACCCAAACCTCGTCTGTAAATCGAGACATCACTTACAGGACACAGTACTGCTGAACTAGTCCTTTCAGCATAAAGGACTATTTAAGATACAGCACAGGTAAGTCATGATTTTCTGGAGTATTGCAGGATATCCAGCCAAGAGTGAATATTTTAGAAAACAAACCCATAGATACAGGAGACCAATACAGAGATTTAGGTATTTCAAAGTGAATAAAAATAGGTACCTTATTAAATAAGTCAAATTGTGAAGAGTAGGAAACCGACTCCAGAAAAGCAAGCCAAGCCTAAGTCTTGAACATTACGCTAAAATATTGAGATGAGGAAGAATTTTCTTCCACAGTTCTCCTCAACTCACTTTGCATATGTCACTAATAAGAAATTGAAGTTTATCGACTAATTTGTTATAATAAGTACACAGGATTCCCKCCAGTCCTACCCAGTTGGAATTCTGGAAGAGTAAACTGGAGGCATCGAATTACTGTGATTATCGGAGGGCTTTTTACTGCGGGGCGAATTAACCCTTTGACAGCCAGCTCATACGCCTCTTGAGTTTTCATATCAATATTAGAATACCTGGAAAAAGAAAAAAAGGAGCGAAGCAGATATGTAGTACACCTCTCCAACTAGATTCACAATACCTCAATTCACAACAAAGCAGAGCTGCAATTTTTATTCTTAAAACTGCCTGTGTTAAGTTTTGCACATGCCTTTATGCTATAGTATATGTAAGACAAGGCACTAAGATAGCAGAGTTTGGAAGGGAGGTACTCGGTCAAGTCTACAAAACATTTTTGTAGGTCCCAATGTAGCTAATAGCTCTAAACATAAGTGCAGATTTCAGAATGCAATAAAGAGACTTTTTAATTGCAGCTTTCCACCAGAGCACAGAGCACTTAAAGTAACTTCTCTCTGTTCCTGTCTAGGATTCCAACTTTTAAATACTCTCTTTATGGCRCAGAAAATCATCTAATTGTTTTTGAAGACTAGCAAAAAGCAGTCAGGTCAGCTGCATTTCCCAGCTGGATACATACGTCAATAGGGCCTTATGATTTGTTCCTTGAATGACAGCAAGAATCCGTTCCAGCTTTTCCCTTGTGATATGATCTGCAAATATTAAGGTAGAAACAAATTCTCAGTTACCCATCCAGAAACTGGAGGCAGACAGAAGCCTGAAATGTGCCACCAGGATATTACTATTTCTTTGGCAGGCGTTTACATCTAAATAGGCTGATAAGAACCTCTGAAAGGTAGTTTCAATAAAGAGGAGTCATTTTTACTGACTGTATCATGCCAGTACACAAAGTAGCATAGCCTTTGACTACAAAACAAAGATTTTTTTTTGAGTTCAAAATGTTGGCTCCAGTTTCTCCTATCAGATGTTTAGAGAGTTTAATTCAATGAAAGTTTATAACCACTATCTCTAAATACGATTTATAAGGAGATCTAGGTCCCGTCCATTCCAGTAGCAACCAGTGTAATTAGGACTCTCGTTGGCTGTGTGTCCTGCAGTTGTATTTTGCGCGTATGGACTAACAGGGCTGCGTGCATGAATAAAGATTAGAAAGCATTTAAGGAATACCTTTTATCATGGTACRGTTTACCCGATTGAATGTTTTGCTTCTAGTTGGAATGCCATTTGTTTTACATTCTGAGTTTTTTTTTAAAACACATCAGTTTCTTACCAAACGTTGTCTTCTCTACTAGCTTCCCTGTATCTGAGAAGTCATCTGTGGCCTTACCAAATAGTCCACCAACAGTGTAAACCTTCAAGAAGAAGAAAGAATGCAATTTATGGAAGAAAGACTGCAAGAAATTGCACATTCTACTGTGCGGCTGCTAGAAAACACAGGCTGTGCTGCTGCTGCACTGAGAGAGAGGCCTACTTTGGACATAGGTCTGGGCTACGTGCTCATGCAAAGGATGAAATACTGGACCCAGAAAAGCTCTCAAAAGTGCTGGTGGGTTTGAAGCTCACAAATAGGATCACAACAACCTTGAGACAGCAACACAACCTCTTCCTCCTTGAAGCAGTTCCTTCATGTTCCTGTGGTCTCATTTGAAGACTTTTAAGACGTACCATGGCTGCATAGAAAGTAGCCTCTAAAGGAATGTTTCTTACCATCGTTCTCAGTGTTTGTCCATGCCATGCGCATCAGTAACTCACATTTACCTCCTCTTTGCTGCCGCTGTTTCTAACAAGGCCAGTTTGGGGCCACAGGGCAGGAATCGAGCGGGACGTTGCCCGCCGTCCTTCCGGGCCTGCTCAGAGCCGCCACGTACCTTAGTCAGATGGCAGTTGTACATATCAGTGAGCAGCTTGTTCCCGTGGCCGATGCCGAGCACTGAAACGCAAGAGACGGCGGAAACCGCTGAGAGTCGCTTCTGCGGGAGCACGGAGGCAGCGCTGCACGGCTACGGCGCGCTTCCTTTCCCTCCCGCCGTGGACGGGGGGGACAAACTCGCGTCCTAGAAGTCGCGGCTGGGAAAGGCCACTGGACGCCCAAACCGCTGCCCGCGGCCGAAGCTACGAGGAGCCCGCACCCAAGGCTGGGGTGACCTAGGGTGCCACCGGGGGAGGGGGCGCCGGCCGGCCGGACCTACCCAACACCCCCGAGGCCTTCGCGTCCAGCCGGTGCCCCGCGCCCATCTTCAGCCGCCGGAACCTCGGGCCGGTGACTGCGGGGAGAGAAGCCGAGGTTGGAGCGGGGGGAAAGGG
>NW_028186487.1:548742-556243 GCF_003343005.1 Rhea americana
CCCCGGGCACGTCCCCACGAGCCCGCTGCAGAAGGCGCTGCTGGCCGCCGGCGCGGCGGCGGCGGCTCTGCGGGACCCCTACAGGCACGGTAAGCCGCGCCGGGGCGGCTCGTCCCGCAGCGGCTCCGGCCCCGAGGCCCTGCCGGGGGTTTCTCGGGGCATTTCGCCCTCCCCGTCCCGCTGGGTGAGACGGTCACTGGCGGGGGAAGCACCCGCGCCGGGGCTGCGAGGGAGAGGGGTCCCCCGAGCCCCCCGACGCCTCGCGCCAGGCCCGCGGTGCCGCCGGCCCCGGCGGCGGGTCGGGCCGAGCAGCGCGACGCCGAGACGGGCAGGCCGGGCTTAGCGTCAACCCCGGGCGCCTCTGCGTGCCGCCAGCTCGCTGCGCGGTCCCGGCCGGAGCGTTGCCTCGTCTCGCCCGTCAGGCGAGGAGAGCTGGGCGTCGCGGAARTAACCAGGCCTGGTGCTCTCGGGTCACTGCCTGGTCTCTCTTGCAGACATGGTGGCAGTCCTCGGGGAGACAACGGGTTGCCTTGTCCTGCCGGACCTGCGAGACAGAATGAAACGCGATCCCGAAGGCTGCCGCATCCTCCAGTGCGTCCGTCCGCGTCCGTCTCTCTGCGTCCGTGGTTTGTGGTGGGGAGAGAGGCACCTGCCCAGCGCGTACCTGGGGCCCTGCAAAGGGAGAGCCCTGCACTCCCTGTCCCAGCAGGGACACGGGCRTTGAGTTAGTTTTTATTCTCCAGGTTGTTTATTTTGCTTTATCTTAACCATCGTAAGAGCCCTATGGCAAATCTAAGAACAACAGCGCAAAAGCCACAGGAGCCCAGGCCTAGTTCAAGCTCTGATGTCTGTCTGTTCTGCTTTGGTGCCGTCACTGGTAGGTGCCTTCTCTCTTAGCTGCGATGAAATCCATGGATGTGGTGATTTTTCTCCCTCGTGTCTGCTCCATCTCCTCGCATCAAAGACTTCTTCACTGCTCGTCCAGTTTCCTTTTAGACAGCTCTGTGCTTTCTTTCCGGGTACCCATGGCACCTCTCTAAGCTATGAAATAAGGGTACTTCTCATGTCATTTTTTGATAAGTCTTGATCACTTTTGCTTCCATGTCTACAGGGAGTTGTTGAGCACAGCAAGGCTGAGCGCTGGGACGGACATCRTGAACCAAGATCAGCTTACTGCTTGTTTACTTTCCTTCTCCCTTCTCGTTGCTTGTTATATCTGCTGCCTGTGGTGCAYGTGGTTCCGACTGTACCATGAACTCGCTGGGGGAAAGGCTGCTTTTTGTTGTGTGTTTGTGCAGAGCAGCCTGATCCTGCCTGGGGCTTTGGACACTAACRCAGCAAAGCATGCAGAGCACCAGGAGAGGGGGCTGAGCCCTAGAGAAACTGCTCAGGGAGAGGACAGTGAGATACCAAGGATGGAGGAAGAGGGAAATTCCCACCTATTCCTTGCCCCACTGGTGTTATGGGGATTTGCAGCAGTCTGATTTGTACACACACAATTTTTATTTTTTTTTTAATCCTTTAAATTGATGAAGTSCCTCTGACACCGAAAGAACAAGGAAGTGCCTGCAGCCAGGGTAAAGCTCTTGCAAGTCCTGCTTGTCTCCCTGCTGTCTCCACTTTAGGAGCTGAGCAGCAACTTGATCCGCTGCAAGGCTTTTATGAGGGGAAGAGTTTCTTCTGTGGACAGAAGTGAAGGAGCTTTTGTTTAGTTCCAGGGCTTCACAGTACCTGTTTGCCAACAGCCTGAACAGGAGACCTGTCTGTGYACGGCTGCCACATGGCTCTTGGTGAAAGCCCAAGCAGGAGAGAAACTCCATCTGTGTTTAGAACAAAATCACTCCCCTCTTCAGGGTCGTTTCTTTGAAGTTCTGGCTGTGTTGCAGGGTCARTGAAGAACCTGCTCCCCTGGACCACGCTGTTGCTGGGGCGAGCTGTGGCAGGCTGCCAGCCAGCAGGGCAGCAATTCAGAGGCACTGTGCATAAAAGATTGATGCATTTCCAACCAGAGTTGCTGAAGGGGAGCAAGATGAGAGCTCTGTTCTTGCCAAGGCTTCAGGCTGTTCCTTTAAACATTTTGTGCCCTACTGTCAGCAGCAGAAATGAGGATGGTGCTGTCCCTGCAGGGGCTGGCCAAGGTCCRTGCAAGGAGAATGCTCAGGAAGGACAGAGACAGGGGATGGGGGTTTCTAGGATCGGTTTTTCTCCAGGTCATCCAGGTATAAGTGTTTCACTGGGAGACTTAGTGACTTGCTTTTCGCTTTCAGGGAGCGCCCTCGCATCCGTCTCTCCACCTTGGACCTGAACTGGCTGCGGGGGTTGCCAGATGGCACACTGGGCCGAGAATACATCCGGTTTTTGGAGGACAATGTGAGTGCGGGATTTTGCAGGGCACAAACAGCTGTARTTGACCTCTGTGCCAGGAGCATGCATGAGCACCAGAGGGAGCTTGGAGTCAGAGGAACCAGTAAAGCTCCCAGAAAGTGAAAGGGCTTGACAAACTGGGGCTCAGGAGGTTGGGCTGTGATGGTGGGTGTTGGATGACAGTGGAGATGTCACTGATGCTGTGCAGGCCTGTATGTCTGGAAGATGTTCTGATGGATGGGGCTGGAAACTGCTGTTCATTAGAAAGTAAAAGCAGAACCTTGAGTTTCGGAGGGGGCTGAACTGGGCCTCTCTGGATTTACAGAAGGTTTCTCCGGACACACGGATGCCAGCCAAGTTTGTCGATGATGAAGAGTTGGCATATGTGATCCAGAGGTACCGGGAAGTCCACGACCTGATGCACACCCTCCTGGGCATGCCAACCAACATGCTAGGTGAGCAGAGGTGGGCCAGGAGTGAGGGGGGGCACAAAGCTGAGCAGGGAGGCAGGAGGGGGCTCAGACCAGTGCCAGGACTCAGAGGTCTGTTCCGTGAAATGCCAGTGATGGCGCTTGGCCACCTCTCCTGGAGGTTGAACAGGCTGGGCAGGTTGGACTCCCTGATCCCCAGCCTAGAGGGGTGTGCATTATCACTGCCCTGCCTTGCTGGTGACCGAGAGGCCATGGGCCTTGGACATCTGCCCTCCATCACCTTTCCCCTGCTGGGAGAGGCAATCTCAGAGCCCTGGGCACAGGCAGTCGCTGGGTGGGTGGGTGCTTGCAGCCCAGCAGCGAGGGTGGGACCAAGGGAGGGTGGTTTTGCAAGCTCTGAGTAAAGGCAGAAGTGTGGAGGGTTCCTGGCTGGTTCTTATCTGCACATCCCTGTGCCCTTTGCTCTGCTTTTGCGTGTGACTCAGTAGCAAGTAACAGGCTGAGCCTTGCTGATGAGCCTGTGGGAACCAGCGTTTCAGGTCTCTTAAGCAGGCTTTGGCTGAGATATGGCAGTGTTTGAAAAAGGTCTTTCGCAACTGAGAGATGGGGAGAGCCGTGTGGGAGGATGAGGCTGGCATGGAGCTTYGCTAAGGGTCTGAAGGAGCCAGGCCTGCCCAGCCAGGCCTTTCCCAAGCTAGTGGGGCATTGACTGTTCAGTATTGCTTTCCCAGAAGCCTGGGCCATCCCTTTTGAGGGGTAATAACGATCCGTTATGCCCTGACGTGGGGTGAGGCTGTAGCCAGAGCTGCAGAGAGCAGCCAGACTTAGGGGCTGGGTTGCGTTCCTGAATCCTGCTGTGCAGGGGACAGCTGTGCAGCCGCTCTTGTGAATGGGGCAGATCTCGCAACGCACTTTGTAGGGCTGCACAGCCCTGTCTAGCCCTTGACCAGTGTGCCGTGGCTGCTGACGCGTGTCCTTCCAGGGGAGGTCGTGGTGAAATGGTTCGAAGCTATCCAGACAGGGCTGCCCATGTGCATCCTGGGCGCGGTGTTCGGCCCCGTTCGTCTCAATGCACGGTAGGCACTAACGTGATCCGCTGAGGAGGGAGCGTCTGCCCTGGGGAGGTGCCAGCCTTGGCGATGCTTTCCGGTGTCCTCTGAGGAATGAAGAGTGACACTGCCAGTCTGCAGCAGGGAGACGGACGGGAATCCCTGATGTGTACCTGCTGCTCTGCCATCGTGGCCCAGGGAAACGGTGGTTGGGGGAGGCTTGGCTTTGCCTGGTCGCTGAAGCACGAGATGATTCTTCATCTGCTTCCAGCGTTCCTCTCCCTGCTGCGCTGGGCAGGGGGAGGGATGCCCGGCTTGGCTGCCCTGCTGGCTGGGCACATGTTCAGAGCCAGCAGGACTCTTACCGTGCTGACAGCTCTTCCCTGCCGCAACACATCTGTTTTGGTGGCTCAGCACAGTGTGGGGATTAYGTATTAACCTCCATTCTGGTCTTGGATTTGCTTCTGACTGTGACCTGCCCAGCCCACTGTCCTCTTCAGTGCTCAGTTTCCCTGTGCGATAAGCAGCAGGATTGCTAGAAGGGTGGAGGAGCTTGTGGTATAGAGAGTGCTATGGGCATGTGGCATTGGCATCTGCCTGGGATGGGGACCTGGAGAAGCAAATCAAACTCTTTCAACCCTTTTTGTTCCAGAAAGCTGCAGGTCCTGGCTACRGAGCTGATTCCTTGGGCAATTCGGAGTGGGTACAATGCCAACTGTATCCTCAACATCTACTACGAGCRGCGCTGGGAACAGACAGTGGAGTCCCTGCGGGAGGAGATTGGCATCTTCCCTCCCCCGGCAGTTCGAGTGTGARAGCCCAAGGATTGGGGAGGGAATGGGGGATCCCCAACTGGCGAACAACAACCGCTCCCCTGCAGCGTTTCATCTCCTGCTGCTGCAGGAGCACAGCTTGGCTCTGCTACCAGCCACCACTGGCCTGATGGCTGTGTTTTGCCCTGTCAAGAGCTGGCTCCGTGCTGTTGGTGGAAGCCAAGTTGCACCTCCCCRTGCCATAGCAGAACTTGACCCTTCTGCCATTTGTGATTCAATGGAGAGATGGCAAGTCCTGCTGTGCCTGTGCCAGCGGGGTTTGGCTGCTTGGGTCCCCCTGGCAGCAGTGCTCTGAGGTTGATGCTCCAAAACACTGGGAYGGGGAGAGAAGGGAGCAGAATTGGCTTAAAGCAGACCAGAGCAAACTACTCCTGGCCTATTGCAACTGTAAAGCTCTGTAGGTAAATCTGTCCTCCCCTCCCTCCCTGGGAAGCTCAAACCTTAAAGTCTTAGAGCAGCCCTGGACTGGAGCTAAACCAGTTGATTTACAAAGCAGCCYGGGGTAGGTTAGGTGCCTGCACCAGCGAGAGCTGATCCTGCACTGGTGCCTACCTTTGGCCTCCTGCTGCTGAGCAATAGGGGATGTGTCTCATGCCTTGGCAACCACGCAGTGAGCAAACGCCTGCAGGAGCAGCTCGGAGATGCACTCGAGGAGCTCTTTCAGCACAGTGAACTTGTCTTGACACGTGGCGAGGACGTGGGTGTTGGAAGTACTGTGTGCGCTTTGGCCGACGGCTGAGTGGCTCTGCCCGACTTCCCTTTTCTCGCTGAAAGCAGGCAGAGAAATATCTCTGGGTGTTATCTCTGTTGGAGCTGCTGCTCGAGAGGAGATCCTGGGCTGCCCTGCCCCTTGCAGACCCTCTGCAGCGAAAAGGCTGAAATCTGTATGATTGCACCGGGTTTTCAATAGGAACCATCCCCCTTCTTTTGGCAGCAAAACAGTGTGATTGGGAATAAGGGGCTGAATCTTTGGGGAGCAGAGCTGAGGCTGCTTGGGCCATTCACACTGAGCTGTGGCTGGGAGCTGAGTGCTGTCTCCGTTAATTAAACGGGTCTCCAGACTGCCGCTGGCTGGATTGTAGAGCTGTCAGGTACTAAGGCAGAGCCGTGAGGCAGGTGGGTCTTTGTACGTGGAGGTTTGCTGTGTTCAAATTCCTTTTGCGGTTAATAAAATTTGTGGTGGAGCTTGTGGTTGATTATCCCCCTCTTGCAYGCCGCCCCCCACCGCCACTTCCAGCGGGAGGTGGGACGTGAGCCCTCATCCCGTTTTCACTCCAGCCAGGCCTGTTCTTTGTCCGCGGCTGGAGCCGGAAGGAGGGCGGCAGGGCGCGCGYGTGGTGCGCGTCCCTGGGGAGCCTGAGCACAGAGCTGCCCGGGGCTCACCGGTGCTGCCGACTGCAAGARAAACCCTGGTCCTGCTCTCAGATCAGCATCTTTCCAGATGAGGTTTGCAGGCACTTGGCTGCGTGAACGCTTTCTTGTGGTCGTTGCGCAAAGACCTGGGCAGGGGCAGAACCAGACTGCGGGGGCGGGAGGGTTCCTGAGCTCCTGATGCTGGTGCTTTGGGGAGAGSGAAGGGGCGCTGGGGTGGAGGAGTGCTTTCCCCAGGGCCCTTCAGCAAGGCAGCGGCAGCAGGAGGCGTGAGCTTCAGCAGCCCTGCCCTGGGACGGTGGAGCGGGCGATGCTCTCACCCTGAGCGCCTGCAGCAGGAGCTAAACTTGTTTTGGGGCTGCGCTTCCGAGCGGTCCCTGGGGCCGAGGGCCTGCCTTGCTCCTTCTCCCCCGACTCGCCCCTGGCTGCCTCCGGATTTCAGCTTCTTCCTCAGCCCACCCTGCCACTGGACGGCTTTTTTTCTCTCTTCCACATCCATGACCTGAGTCCACGTGAGGGCTGGTGCCCTCCCTGGCTGGGAGATGCCTCAGGASCTGGTGATTGCCCCGTTGATACAGCGTGTGCATGAGCGTGACCACCCGCCTTCCCCGCGTGCATGCCGCTGTCCCGCGTGGCAGGCAGCGTCGCTTGCTAACAAAAACACTAGGCCATGATCTTAAGGTTATTTCTCATAGTTTAGGAAATAATCTATTTTTCAGCCATGAGCCACAGCAAAGGAAATGCAGGAAACGATGGTCACGAAAGAGAGTTTTGCTGCAGTCCGGGTTTATTTAGAGCGTGTGACGCCGGCGGCAGCTCCTTGCCACGTTTGCAGCAGTGCAGGTCGTAATGGGCCGTGGGTTGCTCGGRGGCTGGTGCCAGCGTTATGTCAATGGGGTGCAGTATCATTTTAATCCTTATCTGCTCAGCAGAATTGCTGAACTGTCGCTGCAGCTCCGATTGCCACAGCCATCGCTTTCCGAGTCTGTGAAAATAAAGGCTCGAGTCAGGTGCAACCGAGGGAACGCGCTCGGAGGATTTTGACAGATCAGACACAAGCTGCACCAAAGCGCGTTTTCTTTCGGGACGTGTTTAGCTGCAGACAGGCAGCAGCTGGCCGAGGGGTGGCCCGGCACCGGCCCTTGCTCCGCGGCCAGGAACGAGGTTCAGGGCGCCCCGTGCGACACCCACGCCGCRTCCGGGCCCCGGACAGCCAGTGCTGTGCTGCGGTGGCGCGGGGCAGGCAGATCCCTTTGAGGAAGCGAGGGTTTCGTCTGTCAGCCTTCCAGTTTTGCCACATCACTGCGGTGGAGAGTGACTTTGGGGGTGCTGATGGAGTCAAAAATATGCTGGGCATCCTGTGTCAGCGTGGTGCTGGCTTGCTCGGAAATGTGGGACTGGTTCGGTTTTGCATCTGGACAAATAAAGATTTATTTTCTTCTAAAATAGTATA
>NW_028186487.1:557772-575227 GCF_003343005.1 Rhea americana
ACCCAGCTGCTGGAGGTCCCCTGGAGTCTGCAGGATCTCTGTAGGCTTCTCGGAGGTGGCCGGATGGGTCCTGCCTTTGGACCCGCTGGTCAGGCYGAGTCCCAGCTCCTGAGCTGCCACTTGCCGCCCAACTTAGGTTTGACCGGGGGTGGAGGATGCAGGTGTGAGAGCTGCCTCCTCGAGGTGGAGATGCTGGGAGCAGGGCACCGTCTGGGGGTGGTGGGCTTAGGGTCCCTCATGGGGCCTCAGTCCCCCTGGAAATGTTGAGGAAATGTCCTTCTTTCCAGGGAGTTGCCTCCAGGGAGCCTCCAGCGCCTTCCCAAGCCTCTCTGGCCRTTAGTGCTGGAGGCAGGCGATGAAGCTGCAGGTCTCTGGCCTGCACCCATCCTGTGAGCTGCCTCTCGCGTGTTCCCTGGGTTGATCCTTTTCTCCAGCTCTCCTCAGGTTTCTTCTCTGCCCGGGTGATGAATCCCTGCAGTGGCTATTGTACCGGCTCCCTGCAGAGCTACATRCAGGCCTTAGTTTTCTCTGTGCTGATGCAGCCAAACAAGACCTGAATCCTTAACGGCAGRACCTCCAGCCCCACTGCCTCTGGCACTAGTGCACGGGCTGTCTCTTGGCGGGAGGCACCAGGCCTCGTCCACTTGGCAGGCTGAGATGAGGGAGAGATGAGAGCAGCGGATAACAGGGGCCTGTCTCTTCTTCAGACWGGAGCTCTGATGTCTTTCCATGACTGTCTCCCCAATGCGGAGTGTGTAATGAAGGGCTCAGTTCTTGACTGAGGCCTAGTAGTTTGGTGGTGATCTAAGAGCTACCCTGTTTAACTGCATAAAGAGGATCCTGGGCGAATAGGCAGGGGGTCCTGCTCTGTTAAAAGGCTGAGGGACCTGGCTGTGGGCTGGGGACCTTGAGCGTAGGAGCTGTTTGTGGAGAAAGCTTGGAGGCCACTGACATGAGGGGGGTTGTGGATTGGGGGATGTCCCCAGTCCCCACACCTTGCAGCAGCATCCAGGGGCTCTGATACATTGCTAGAGGCCTGCCTGCTCCTAGGTGGTATGGCTTGGATGCAAGACAGCCTGCATGACATGCTAAGGCTTGGTGACAGTGTGGTGCTGCCTTGGCTCCGGCCCCTCCTGCATCTCCTATCAAGTCCACAGAGGCTCCATCATACTGCTGGGGCTGCTGCACAGAGCAGCCCTTGTCCCCATCCTGAAGACTGGGGAGCAGCCGAAGTGAAAGCTGGCTGCATATGCGGCTCCCGGCTCTCCCACCTATGGAGACCCAGGGCTGTCAGCTTGGGAACAGTAAATTCATCCTCAAGAGGAAAAGGGAAATTACATGGCTGTTTCCTTCCTTTTTGACCTGTGTCCATGCCAGGAAGGGCCAGTTTTATCTAAGAGACCTTGGGTTGGTGAGGTTAGAGGTCTCATCACTGTTGCTTTCCTCTGATGCTGCTACCAGAAAAGAGCCTGATGGCTCTCAGTGAGGCTGGGAGCAACGTTTGGGATGGAGACAGAGATGCTGCTTGTTAGGGGGCAGAAATACCATAGACTGAGCTGCTGGCTCATGGCATGATGTGGAGGTCTGGGTACTCCTGGCAGCAGAGATAACCCTGTTCTGCCTGCTGTACCCTGGGCAGGTATCCAAGGCGAGGGCATTCCTGTGTTTGGCCTCATTGCCCCAGATTTGCTCTGGCAGCATCTCCAGCAGAGCCAGGCCAGGAAACTGCCCGCYGACAGAGAATTTACAAACATGAGCAGAGCTCAGAGGACTGAGTTTCCTGTCCCTGTTCCTGTTTGAGCTGTGTTGGGGAGCACGTGAGGCTGAGCTCTCCAACCAGCTGTGGTGGCCATCCTGGAGCCAGGCTTACAGGATAGCTGATGCTTGCTGAGAGCCTGGGAGGACTGAGTTAGAGGGACAGAGGGATCCTTGGGGTAAGGAGGAATTTGAGRCTGGGTTTTTCCTGGGATATGGGTGAGGGAGCTGAGCTTGCCCCGCCTCGCATCACCCTGGTGCATCCTAAACATCTGCACAGGGTCCTGTGCCCTAACTCTGCTCCCACAGCTGTAAAGTAACCTGATCCAAGATCTCAGGCTGCTGGCCTGAGTCAGCGTCCCTGGTTGGTATGCAGATGGGCTGCAGCTGTGGAGCTCCCTGGGAAGGAATGGCCAGGCTCTTGGCTGGCGTGAACCAGTGTGGTGCCAATGGCTTAATCGGAGCCCATCTCCAGCGTCTGATAGAGTTACAACAGTGGGAGATCTGGCCTGCTGAGTTAAATCTTCACTGCGAGGAAGAACAGTGACTCAGGGGCCTTTTCCAGGAAATCGGGGGCTGCTAATGCATCCCTTGCCCCATAGGTCTGTTATTGTGGAGTCCAGTGTGAGTTGGTCGAGATCTGTGGTTTTTCTCTCTCTACAGGCCATGATGCTGCGTCTGGCTGCCCTCGCAGTGCTGCTGCTGTTCTTTAGGGTCAGCCTGGAGCTGTCCTGGGCCCTGGCCATCCCTGCTCTCTTTGTCTTCTACCTGGGGTCCGGTGGATGGAAATTCCTCCTCATATTCTTAAAGACAATACGGAGAGACCTCACGTAGGTGTCCTGGCTGGGATGGGCCCCCACCCTGGCCCACTGCTCTGCCCTGGTGTGTGTGAGTGCTACCCCCAGCTCCCTGCACAGCCCTGGGTCCCTGCTGGCTCCTGGTGCATCTGGAAGGAGATCTCCCTCTGCCAAGCCCAGATGGCGGCAAACCCTTGGGCAAAGTTTTCCTAGGAAAGATAGATTTCAGCTGAGCTCTAAAGTCCAGTGACCTTGTCCTTGTACTTCACCCCATCCCTTAAGCTGCTGGCGTGGCACTGGGTGGCAGAGTCGGCTCCGAGCCAGTGCCAGAGTATGCCAACTCCTGTTGGGGGGAGGGGGTGATGGCACCTCTTGGAGAGCATCTGAGGCTCAAAGATATGCTTTTGAAGGGGGAGATATCCCTGTCTGCAGCCCCCCAAAGCCCATGCTTCCTGGCTGCCATCAGTTCCTGACTATAAGCATCCTTACAGAGGGCTTGTCTGCCCCAGCTATGTCCATACTGTTCAGGGGAGCACCCAGAGCACCTGCTGACCTAGAGCAAGGCCTGTAGCAGGCTGGGCTATTCCAGCTCCCGGCAAGGTTCCCGTGCTCTACTGTGCTGCATTTCTGGCTTTGCTAGGAGAAGTGCTTCTACAGGGGCCACTGAGCTGCTGCCTTCTTGCTCCCCTTCCTTTGGCAGCACGGGGCTGGTCCTGTTGCGGGTGAAGTGGCAGGTGTGGAGGCATGTGAGGGAGAAAAATACCATTGCCAAGATCTTCCAAAAGACAGCAAGCAAGTATCCAGAGAAGACAGCACTCATATTCCAAGGCACGGGCGAGAGCTGGACCTTCCGGCAGCTGGATGAGTACTCCAACCGTGTGGCGAATTTCTTCCGTGGACAAGGCTTCCGCTCTGGTGATGTGGTGGCTCTGTTCATGGAATCCCGCAACCAGTACGTAGGGCTGTGGCTTGGCTTGGCCAAGATTGGGGTGGAGACAGCCCTTGTGAATTCCCATCTGCGCATGGAGGCCTTGCTGCACTGCATCACCATCTCCAACTCCAAGGCTGTGATTTTTGGGGTAGAGATGATGGAAGGTGAGGGGGCAGGCAGATGTTTCAGGAGTTATCCAGGCTAGGGGCATCGCGGAGGGAGGGGGCTAGGGCTTTGGGCTTAGTGCCCCTTTCCTACCCACCATAGGGCAGAGAGGTCTCTGTTCTTGTGGAAGACAGTGGACAATTGAGTTATCCAGGAATTGGATCTGTTTTTGTGGGCGGCTTTTTTTTTCCTTTTGGCCAATAAGTGGCAGCTGGAGATGGGCAGAATCTGGGTTCGGTGCTCTCTCTGGTTCCGAAGGAGTCCTGCCTGGGTGTGAGGCTCTTCCCTTGTGCCTCTCCAGGGTCTGTTCCCTGCATGAAGCCCAGGGCTGGGCTCGGCCTGTCCTGCTGCATGGGACGAGCCTACCTTTGCTCTTGTGGCTCTTAGCCACATCCCTGCAGCAACTTGGCTCCAGCTCCTCATTTGTTTCAGCCCACACCTCTGAGGTTGATAGTGTCAACAGACCTCTTCTGGCTAAATTGGCTCCCACTGGTTGGGAGGAGAGTAGAAGAACAGGCTCTTCTAGCCTCTGAAGAGGCTTAGGCTGTGGCCCCAGCTTCTGTTAGGCATGGGGAACAATATCTACCTGGAAAGGTTGTCAGACCTTTCGGACGCTGCAGAGCCCTGTCAGGGTACTGCTACTTGGGGCATYGTCTCCCTGAGACTTTTGAAAGGGCAGGGTCGCTCTGTGCCATATCCGTGCTGTGGTCTTCCTCCATCTCCCCTCTTTGCTTTCCTAGCCATGCAGGAAGTGCAGCCCTCCCTGGAGAAATCCATTCATCTCTTCTGGTCTGGTGAAGGAAGCCCCAAGTCAGCAATTCCTGGTGCAAAACACCTGGATCCCCTTTTGGAGACGGCCCAGCAGGTCCAGCCAACCCCTCCTGAGAAGGGCTTCCTTGGTATGTGGTCAGCTTTTGAGGGGCACACTCATGGTGGTGTTTCTGTGGATCAGCTGCCTACAACACTGGTTGGCTGTGTCCTCACTGGCAACAGTGCCTGCTTGGGAGGCCAATGGCAGACTTCTGCAACAGGACTTGGGACATTTGAAATGGGTCTTWCTCTGGTGTCTGAAGGCCAACCTTCCCTGTGAGGCAGCATTGTGTGGTTCCCCACCATCTGTCCAATAGGCCTGATCCTGCCTAGGAAGAACCCCAGCATGCTCTTGGTGCTGTCATGTTTGGTTCACCTGGTGTGACCAGGGTGTATAAATTTGTCTTGTTCCCATCTCCTCGTCCAGCCAGCTCTTAGATAGGATATAGTGGCACTGGGTATGTGATTCTGTCTCTTCTTCACTTTCCAGATAAGCTCTTCTACATCTACACCTCTGGCACCACAGGAATGCCCAAGGCTGCCATTGTGGTGAACTGCAGGTAAGGCAGTAGCTGGGGGCTCCAGGGAGGAAGAGGGCCGAGCTCTGCGCCGTGCTAGCACAGAGCCTCTGGCCCTGCTGCTGACGTGCCCCTTCATCCTCCTCCCCAGGTACTTCCGCATGTCCAGCTTAGTTTATTACGGTTTCCGCATGAGGCCCGATGATGTGATGTATGACTGCCTCCCGCTCTACCATGCTGCAGGTGACRCGTGCCACGTGGAGCCCTGCTTGCATGGGCTGTCTCTTCCCTTCTGCCGAACCTAGGGCACAGGCTGGAGGCTGGCACAGCAGTGATGCTCTGTGCCAAGGAGAGCCCAGCCGCTGGTGGGGGTGCTGCCTGTCTGATCTGAGGCTTTCCTCTTTCTCTGGGAGCTGGGAATGATCAGACTGACCTTTAGAGTGGGGCGTTTTTGTTTTGTTTTGTTTGTTTGTTTTTTAACCCCAGCTTCTAGCCCAGCTTGGGATARCTGTACCTTATTGCTGCTCCATCTGCAGAGTAATGGCGATGGGGAAGCAGTGCCCACCTAGCTGGCTGAGATTCACTGGGATGTCTGGGTACAAAGTGCTGTTGCAGATCTTGCTGTCACTCTGCCCTTGTGTACCCTTCCCAGTACSTGTGGTCCTGGGGGCCTTACCTAGATGAACACTTACGTGCTTTGAGACCTGCCCTGCCAAGCCTCTCCCTGTACTGGTTGGGCTGGAGGGATTTGGGGACTGAAAGCCCCTCTGGCTGTCTCTCCACAGGGAACATTGTGGGAGTTGGGCAGTGCCTGCTGCAGGGCATGACAATTGTCATCCGCAAGAAGTTCTCAGCCTCACACTTTTGGGAGGACTGTGTGAAATACAACTGTACGGTGAGGCCATGAGGCAAGGGACCACCAAACCACTGGGGCTGGGGAGAGAAACCTGGGGACCTGTGTGGTCTGCTGGAAGATGGGGCAGCCTTTATCAGCTCTGCCTGTGTCCTGCACTGCCTTTCAAGRTGGTGGGGCTGTGTCCTTCCCACCTGGGGTGATAACTCTACGTATCCAAGCCATTCCTGTGCTCCAACATTCACCACAATGTCTGGGATAGGTTTTACAGACGGGAGGAGGGTACCCCAGGTTGGTGGTGGGTGGGGGGTAGCCAGGCAGGAATAGATGGGGGACAAGCTAGCAGGACCTCCTGGGTTTTGCCATGGCCTCTTCAGGGGACCRTGGGCTAGTTGTTCCTTCCCTGCCCTCCCTGAGGACCACCCTCAAAAAGACCTTGGAGCCTGGGGGAAGATCCTAGTTTGTCCTTGTTCCCTGTTTACCCCAGATTGTGCAGTACATTGGTGAGATCTGCCGTTACCTGCTGAACCAGCCATACCAGGAGRTGGAGCGGCAGCACCGGGTGCGCATGGCGCTGGGCAATGGGCTGCGAGCTTCCATCTGGCGAGAGTTCATGGCCCGCTTTGGCATCGCCCAGGTGGCCGAGTTCTACGGGGCCACTGAATGCAACTGCAGCTTGGGCAACTTCGACAGCAATGTAAGGCTCTGCTGCCCTCTCTGTGCCCCAGAGGGTTCCTGCTGGCCTGGACAGGGTTGGAGACTTAAGTGGGTTACTGTCTGCCTGGAGGCATTTTGGCTGTTCTTGTGTGGTGCCAGCTCTCTGGTGTCCCGGATGTGGGTGGGCAGCAGGCTTGAGGTGGGAGAGACATCCCTGCTGCCCATGGCTCTGAGCACCTTCTGTCCTAGGTTGGGTCCTGTGGCTTCAACAGTAGGATCCTGCCAGGTGTGTACCCCATCGGCTTGGTGAAGGTGGATGAAGACACCATGGAGCTGATCCGGGGGCCAGATGGTGTCTGTATCCCCTGCAAACCAGGTGAGGGCAACTGGGGAAATATGTGAGTCTTGCGTTAGATACTTCAGGGTATTTTAGCTAGTCTTGAGTCTCTGCTCAGGCAGATTCTCACCAGCCCTGTTGGAAATCCTTTTCCTTTGGATCTGAGTTGTTGCTTCCCCCTGTTCATTCCCTTTTCTCTCCCTGCAGGGGAGCCGGGGCAGCTGGTGGGCCGCATTGTCAAGAGCAACCCCTTGCAGCACTTTGATGGCTACCTGAATCAGTCAGCCACCAACAAGAAAATCGCCAAGGATGTTTTTTCAAAGGGGGATGCTGCCTATCTCACAGGTGAGGCGAGCAGGGCCCTGCCACGTCTGCTAAGAGAGGAGGAGGGTTTTTTTTAGGTGGGATTTAGGGTTGTGTGACCTGGCTTTGYCAGGCCCATGCAGTCCTGTTACCTCCAAGTTGGTGAGTGGAGAAGAGCTAGGCTCTTTGAGCCTCTCTTTCCCCACTCCAGGCTGTCCCAGGCTAGTGGCACTGCCCTGAGATGCTTTGGGGGAGCTCTTAGCCCCTCTGACCCATTTTTTGCCCATTTACTCTGCCATAGGGGACGTCCTGGTCATGGACAAATACGGTTACATGTACTTCCGGGACCGCACTGGGGACACGTTCCGCTGGAAGGGGGAGAACGTCTCCACTACAGAGGTGGAGGGGACACTGAGCCGCATCCTCAACTTGACAGACGTTGTTGTTTACGGGGTGGAGATCCCAGGTAACTGGAGTGGAAGAGGCCGCTCAGTGGAGGCAGGCCTGTAACACCTGAATGTGAACATATCCTGCGTGTCCAGACCTGTAGGTCCTTTTGCAAGACACTGGACTGAGGTTCTGTGTCAACAAGCCAGAGGGAAGCCACTGGGAGTGTGACTAGTGGGAATCTTCTCTCCAGCTGAGGTTTGGTCTGATTCTGACTACTTTGGAAGAACCTTGCGTTCTTCCTGGACAGGCTGTTGGTGCCTCCTCTGGGAGGAGGTGACTGTGACCACTGGGTGTCGCTGGTACCCTTAGCCGCAGGGCAGTGACACAGCTGGACATGCCAATGCAGGGTGTTTGTGAGTGGCCTCGCTGGYGTGGGACAGATGGAGACAATACTGCAGGGACAGGAACAGTGTGTCCCATAGGATACTCTCCCTTCTTTACTGTCCTGCAGGGATTGAAGGGAAGGCAGGAATGGCAGCCATCGCTGACCCCGAGAACTCCTGTGACCTGGAGAGCTTTGCTGGTGAGCTGAAAAAGGCTCTGCCGCTGTACGCACGGCCTGTCTTCCTGCGATTTCTGCACGAGGTCTCCAAGACAAGTGAGCCATGGCGTGTGCTTTTGTGCAGGGAGGAGGGCACAGCTGCTCAGTCTGCCTTGCTTGGGTATGGAGGCTGATCTGCAGCAGGGTTGGKATGAGTTGGAGCAGGTCTGCCCTGCAGAGTCCTCCTGGCCTCTCCGCTTCTTCTGATGGCTTGGAGAAGTAGGAGTGYGAGGCTGTGGTCTGGGGGTGATGACTGGTGCTGGGGTGTCTCGAGGTGACATCGGCAGCTGGGAGCTGGCCTCCCTGTCCCAGCTGTGTGCCGCACAGGTTGGGGCATGAAGCAAGGCACGGCAGCACGACCGGGTGGTGATGGGAGTGCATGCACCCATAACTCCTTCTTCCATCTTCTCTCCCCACTCCAGGCACTTACAAATTCCAGAAGATGGAGCTGCGCAAGGAGGGCTTTGACCCTGTGCTGGTGAAGGACAGGTTGTACTTCCTGGACTCCAGGCAAGGCCGCTACCTGCCCCTGGACCAGGAAGCGTTCAGCAGGATCCAGTCGGGACAGCAGAAGCTGTAACCAGTGGGGCTCGAGCAAGGCACCTCCCCAAGTCCTGCGGGGGAGGAGGGGGGCAGGGCAGGCGCTGGGGAAGAAAAGGTTCAAGGAGCGATATAAAGGCACGCTAGAGATTTTGTTTGACGAGTTTGACAGCGGGTTGGGGGGAATGCAGGGGTGACAGAGGGGTGGGAGATGGTTACATACCAAAGCATAGACTCATTATGGCTTTATTTTCTAATTGGTACAGTGGTGGTGGTCCCGTGCCACGGGAGGGGCATGGCCCCAGCCAGTTGAGGAGGGAWGGGGTGCCCTTTCCATTCCATTTTGTTTTTCCCGTCTTCCCCCTCCCTTTTTCTGCCTGCAGCAGCCCTTCCTCATGCAGGCCATGAAGGGACCAGTGCTGGGCTCTTTCCCCCCTCCTCCTCCACCAAGCAGCCAGCTCCTCCCTGGTGCAGGGCCCTGGCTGGCAGAGGGAAGCGGGGTGCCAGGCGCAACCCCCACCCTCTGCGTGGCCCGCTGGTGTCGTGTTTCTGCTGTGAATCGGGAACAGGATAGTGCTGGGTTCCAGGGGAGGGACAGGGAGGTGTTTCTGCCATGCCTTGCTCTCTCCTGGGGATAACATTTCTATTTTTCACAATCACACGCACATTATACACACACATTATATATATATAAGTATATATATATATATATATATAGTATGTGTGTGTGTGTATGTATATATACACGCATATATATTATACATGCTGACTTTTTTTTTTTTCCCTCCACTCTTAATTTATTGTCCTTACTTTTGAATGTGTCTCGGGTTTGTGCAGTAGGTGGAGGGACATCCCAGACCTGTCCTCTCTTGGAGAGCCCTTTTCTCTCACAGGGAGACGGGACACTCTCATCTGGGACTGAGTCTCCTCTTCCAACGTGGGCGCAGCCATGTGTGTCCCTGTGGCCTTGCTGGATGGTGAAGGATGTGAGCGAACTCTGCTGTCTTACGGACACTTCTCTGGGTCTCTTTCTTCCACCGTTTGTGGATGCAGCCTTGTTTCGTGCACTTTCTTCCTTGCAGAGAGCAGGTGGGAGAGTGGGAATGGAGGGCCTGGCTTGGCTTTGCTTAGTCGTACTCAGCGCCTCAGAAACATGGAGCGGCTCTAGGGGCTTTCCTGCTGCGATGGCTGGGCCGTGGACGTGGGAGGCAACTTGCCTAGGGGAGAAACTCCTCCAGAGGGTGGTCTCTGTGAGAGCCTGACTTAACAATCTCTGCGTCTCCTCCTGCAAGAGTCCCTCTCCACCTCCCCAGCAGGAGACTGGCCTCCGAACTGAAATGTCTGTGTTAAACACCTGACTTGCGCTATGTGAATTCCCTGCGTTGTGTCCGATGTGAAACAGCCTTAGCAGCAATGTCTGATTCCAGCCCTTGGAGACCATGCAGAAACATCTGTTTCAGAGAAAACTCTGGGTTGGGTTATCTTCTTTTTTTTTTTTTTAACGGTTTGTTCGATGCTTTTAGCAGAGTTACACCTGAAAATGACGTGTGTGTCTTGCAAGGGCAGTGTGTGTCTGCTCTTTTAGCTGTGCTTCCACACCAACATACCTGCCTGCCCCAGTCTGTCCTGTCCTCACAATTAAATGCGAGTATGGGCTATGCTAGAGTTTCCTACCTCTTACTTGCTCAGTCCTGCTGTGTTGGGGAGGCAAGGGACTCTGCCAGTTCGAGAACTGGGAACTGCCACTCTGGAGCACAACCTTCCTGTCCTGGGTTTGTCTAGCCCATCTCAGGGCAGGGTGAGGCAAGCCCTTTGCCTTGTATCAGAACAACCTGTTGACCAGACCCTCTCCAGACCCCTCTGCCTACTCCCCACTCCCCCTTTCTCTCTGTCTTGTCCCCAGTGTTGCCATCCCAGTTTCTCCAGCCTGGCCCAGTTTTCCCTGTGTACCTCGRCCAGTCTGGCTCTTTTTCTCTCCTTTTCTGTCCCCTTGTTCTTCTACCTGCTGCTTCCTGTCTCCATGTTGGGCCAAGCTTCATCTCCCAGCTCCAGTTTCTGACTTCCCTGACAAGCTTTTTCCCATTCTCCTTTCTCTTCCCTCACTGCCAGACCCATCTTTAAAACCTTCTGCATCCRCCTTCTGGGGAAGGTGGGGAGGACAGGAGAAACAGGCCCCTTCATGGTCCATAGGTACCGGAGTGAAATGTCATACGGTAGCCTGGATGAAGCRTGCTGAGGAGACATGCTGTGGGAAGAGAGCTGGAAATCTGTATCTTTTATATAGCASATGCACCTTCTGACACGTTCAAAACCATATGTTCTCCAGTATCTCCAAACTGCAAATTTTATAGAGCAAAATTTGTGTGAGTACAGCAAAGACCTTTTAATTTTTGTGGTAAAATCCCCTATTCTGGGCAAGGTCTAGCCTGGAGCCRTTAGGCCTTCTCTATAACCAGCTCCAGGCTGGGCCAGTGCATAGAGAGGATGGGGGGGAGTGCGGGGTTGTGGGTGCGCAAGATCGCTCAGCTCTTCTCTGCAGGGTGCAGCAGCAGAGCAGATGCTCCTGGGACAGCCTGTGTCCCCAAGCAGCTCTCCACGGCTCCCTTGAGAACAGCCCCAGGGAGAAGCTTGGCCTCAGCCCCCCTGCCCTGCGGTGCTGGCAGGCTTGAGCCTTTGCAGAAGGAGGCTTTGCCTGCAGAGGGGTTGCATTTAAGGGCCCATTGGTGTCGGCAGGCCTTGGGGTGGCTGCTGCAGGGCTGGTGGAAATGCCGCCCCTCGCAAGGTGCAGGGAGCGCAGCGGTGACTGCTCTGCAGACGCTCGTGTCCTGCTTTTGGATGCTGCTCCTCTTGCAGCTGCCAGAGGAGGGCGGACTGGGCACAGCGAATGTCATCTCACGTTGAGGGACCTCCTCCGGTGCCCCAGGATGTCAGTCACAGCCCCCCGGGGTGCTGTGAGGGCAGAGCTGGGAGCTGCCCTGTCTCTCYGCTCCTGGGGATGGCAAGGTACCCACCTGGGGGACAGATTGGATCCTGTCTGACAGGAGTTTTGGGCACAGATGACAGTGCAGGCTTTGACCCTAGTGGAAACCACAGGCAGTCCTGTTCATTCCCCTCCATCCCATGTCCTGGCACCCCTATTGCAGAAGATGCCCAAAGTCTCCTTTGGTGACACTGAGGTATCCCAGACCCGTGGTTTCAATCAAACGCTGGCTTCCACGCAACCGGAGCCGCCAGGTTTGCTGAGCCTTTCCTAAAGGAAGAAGAGAAAGTTTGACCTCACTGAAGTCAGTCTCTCAGGGTCTGCTGGCAGGAGAYGCGTGGTTTGGGATGGTACTGGGAGATGTGGGAGTGCTTTTCTCCTTCCCTGGAAGAAATAGCTGTGCTTCCTTATGTATAAAGCTGCTCTTAGAAGAGGCAGGGAAAGGTGCCGCAGTGAAAGGTTTAGCGCTTTATTTCCGTGTCTGTAAAAGCTATTTATCTTAAAAAAAAAGGCACTAAATAAATAAATAAATAAAGCCCTATAAGTGAACTCTGTGATCAGGGGCATTGCATATTAAATGAAGGTGCAAATAGTATGGGACACTTACGAAAGTATGGCAATTACTTATTTGCAAGTAAGGTGATGTAAAGGATGACTGGTTTGTACTGTTGGTCTGGGGGGATACATGGGGCTTGTACTYGCAGCTGAGGCCCATTTGCAGAGGGCAGGATTTAGCCCTCACAGATACAGAGCCAGCTGAGGGCCTGAGAGCTGGCTGCACTGTAGCAGAGAGCTCAGGGAGCTTGTCTGCCCTTCACCCAGGTCCTGTGCGTCCCACAGGCTGGGACGGGAAGGCTCTAAGGTGCCAATCTTTAACATTTAGAGGGTTAAAAGTAATAGCTCTTTTCCCTGCTGGAAGCCTGCTGGCAGGGTATAATTCACRTACCGTTGTTGTCTTTACCGAGGATGGTTGTGTCGTACTTGGCAATGCCTTGAGATTTGCTACAAAACCCAGATAAACCAATTAGAGTTTTTCCACTGGCTTGTGTCAGCTCTGGGTTGAAGCCACGGGGCCTTTTTAAAGTCTCACTTCCCCAGGAAAAAAATAAGCGTAGGCCCAAGTGCCACCGCAGCAGTTAGCCCAGGTACATGAGCCCAAGTGCGTTACTGATTCAGAAATCAATGCTGGGACAAAACGCTTTCAGCAGGGTAGTGTTTGGAAAGAAGCAGCCAGGGCATAGTCTTATTCCGATTTTCTATTTCTTTTTATTTGTTTTTTGTTTTGTTTTGTTTTTTAAGGAAGAAGCTAATTGAATCCCCTTGCTGTGCTTAGAAGCACCTTGTGAGACTTATCTCTCTCCTTTGATCAATAAGCGCAAGTCTGGCTCAACAGCTGTATATAGATAAAAGTACTACATAAAAAGTATAAGGTATTATTCTTTTTTAATTAAAATTTTGTAGAAAGCTGTTTGTATGAAGAAAAGAAAACATTAAAACCCCTTCCTGGGTTATTATTAGCCTATGAATTTGAGCAAAGCTAAAGAGCTTTGCAAACCAAATGTACTTTTCACTGTGGAGATGATTGCTTCCCGCAGATCCTTCATCCTGGACAGTGACAATAATATTGTTACGAAAAATAACGTGGTAATACTGTCTCTAGTCAGCTTCTCCCGCCAGCTCTAGGTCCTAGCTCAGCCAAGCCATGCTTGGTGTGCAAAGAGAATATTTGAGCCTAACTGCAGGCAGGGTTTCTGCAGGATGCTCAGGACCTTTCTGGATGAAATTAATTTCTGCTGCAGAGAAGGTCCRAGACAATCTTTGAAGACTTGGAGGTCTTCGGGCCTCCCCCGACACTCTGCACGTGCGGGAGCCACGCAGCGGCACCGCGGGCACTGCCAAGCTAGCCTTGCCTTTGAGCTGGGGGAAATATTCTGGACTAAAGCAGTGGCCTGTCCTTTGGTGCACTCTTTAGAAATGTAAATACGTGATTCCCCTGAGCGGTTCCAGCGCAACCAAGAGCAGCCTCGGGCCGCGGCGCCGCTGCCGCCTCCCGGTTGAAGGCTGCCGCGCTGCAGGGGATTCCTCTGAAACCGCAGAGGGGACGGCGCCTCTCCTCCTTCGAGCAGAAAGGCTTCGCTAGGGACACGAGCGTCTTCACGGCTGTTTGCTCCTCAGCTCCTGCTCTGGAAGGAATAAACAGCACGGGACGGCCCGGGCTGCCCGGCGGGGCGAGGAGCGGGGAGGGCGCCGAGCCTTCGCCGGTCCCTTCCGGTCTGGCGACCGTCCGAAATAACCCCAAACTCCCTCCCGTTGGCCCAAACGGCRCGAGGCCGAGCCCCGGGAGAGCTTGGGGCAGCTCGGGTCACCGGGGCCGGGCCGGGCAGCGCCGATAACCGCCGAGGAGGGCGGTGGGCATCGCCCCGCTCCGGCGGGGGCTCGCGGCCTGGCTCAGCCCTCGCCGGCCGGAGAAGCGGGAGGGACGCGTCCTCCCGCCGCGCCGCGTTCGCCCCGGACCTGCGGGGGCCGGGCCCCGTCCCACGTCCCGCGCGCACCCCGCGGACGAGGAGCGGGGACCGCGAGTGACCGCGGCGGGGCCGGGGCGGCGGGGGCCTCCGGGCGAGCGGCCTCCGGCTGGGCCGCAGGAAGAGGCTAACGGCGGCGGGCGAGCCCCGCGCTCCGCTTTGAGTATCGCTTTCAGCTATTCTGAAGGTTAAACGCCTGTTTAGAGCGGCCCATTGAAGGCAGAGCCGGCGGCGCGGCATTGTGCGGCCGCCCGGGCGCTTTGTCTGGCTGCTTTCAGGGCTGCCCTCAATGGGAAGCGGCCGCCCCGGCCCAGCGCCCGGCAGAAGGGCTCCTGGGGGAGAGGCGCTTCCTCCCGCCCTAATGACATTCAGGCCTCCATCGGTTCGGCTCCCGCTTTCTTTCTGCTGCAGTTTAACCCGGGCACAGAGGCCGGGCTCCATCTTACTGATCTCTGCTTGACACCCAATTACCACATGAATGGGAGAGAAAGGCTGCAAAAGGCTTTAACTCCCCCTGACCCTCCTTCCCCTCTGCCTGCTTCCCCCTCTCCCCTTCCTACCCCCCTGCTCCTTTCTCCTGCTGACGGAGGGAGTTCAAAACTGCGACTGGAAATCAAACAAAGCCCCGAGCGAGGAATCCCATTGTTCCCGCTCCAGCCATGGCTCCCCTTTCGCCAGCTATTCTTCCCGCTGCAGTCTGACTTGCTGCGGGGAAGGACGTGAGCAGCTGTTTGTGCATTCCCCTGATGTTTTATTGAAAAATAATTGAATCGTCAATTCGAGGCGCCCTGATAAAATGCTTCCTTGTAGCGCCGGGCCCCCTTGTATTTATAAACTACGTTTGCCTGTAAAACGCGTTGGCAAGCCAAACCGTTTCCTCTGGAATAAACCCTTGGCAGAGGGCTGGAGGAATGTCTCCTCTGTCCTCGAAGGGAGAGAAAAGCGCCCAAAGAACAAAAAAAAGCCAGGCCTGAGACAAAAAAAAAAAAATCTATTGCATGGCTCAATTTCCAACCTGCTCTTTTGTTTGGCACTGTTGTGTTTGTGGGTGGGGAAAGCTGGGTGTAGCTGGAGCGGGGCAAGTCTGGTCGGCTGCTTCTTGCCCCCTTTTGGCTGGGTAAGTGCGTGGCACCAGCCAGCTGGGCATACCAGGTCCTGCCCAGCCCTGGCTCTCGCAGGGAAGTCCTACGCTTGGATGCAAGTGGGAGATTTAGCATGGGAAATTTAGTATAAAAGGTTTAGCTTAATTCAGTCACAGGGAGACCTCCCTGAGCTTGACCAAGAGGGAAGTGTGTTCCTSAAGGAGGAAACCTTGTCTTTGTGTAGTTTTTATGTACTTGTTTATCAAATACCATCTATGTTTACAGCACTTTAGAAATAACAGTGTCAGCACTACACTTTCCCAAGGAGATTATACAATTTCTTTCCCCATCCCCAAACATATGCCAGAGAATTGGCTGATGCTCTGATTTCAGCACCCTGTATGGAGACAAGAATTGCTCCTCTTTCCCCACACACAATAGCCATAAAAATGTCTACTATATCTCATGTGATCACTGGCTATTTTTCCAGGACAATTGTTATGGTAACCAGATTTGAATGCTTGAATTAGCCAAATTGACATTTATTATTACTGTTTTCTTTTTTGTATTTATTTCTTTTAGCTCTTATAGAGAAGCACTAACACTGAATCTGTAATATTCTGTTGTATTTCTATTATTCAGGAATTGAGAGTCATTTAGGAACCAGTTCTTTTATTACTTGGCCTCACAAATGATTTTTGGAAGGAAGAATAGCAGAATAGCTCATATATAACTACAAACACTGACGTGGAATCCAGATTACCAGATCCTCTACATATATAGTGCCCAAGCCATTTCTGAAGTGCAAATAAATAAGATTTTTGTCTAATGTTTTCTTTTCCTCAGCCAGTTTCCCACACAATTAGTTCAACATCCTGGACTGTATGTCTCAGATAACCAAAGCTATAGGGACTTAGAGATACCTAAAATCCAACTAGAATATTTGGATGAAGACCATGGTCAACGGCTCCATGCCTCTGGCATAATGTRACCCCAGCAGTGACGGCAGCACTCATCTGTGCAGGAGACAGGCCTTTCTTGGGGCCCTGGTCCAGCCTGGAGACTGATCTCTGCTGAGAACAAAAGACCATTACAAACCCCATCACCTTCTGCTCTCAGGGTTAGACATACTTTGACCCTCTTTAGCATAAACGTAGAACAGTCTGTCTGTGTAAATTTATGCCCGATACATATAAYGCACTATGCATATGTGTATATATTACATTTCTGGATCCATTGTGGCTATGTGTATGTGTATTATTTATATTCAAACCCAGGCGCTCCACTGAGTGGAGGGACAGAGAAGGGAGGGTTAAGGGGCTGCAGTCTTTCCACCAGCGCTGCCTGGTACAGCGCGTGCTCCATGTCACGCGGAGGGGAAGAGCCTGCGCCACCGCACAGCCCAGCTGTCACCATCACGGCTGCACCCAGCCCCCTTGTACATGCTTCTCCCTCTGGGGATGGGAGGAGAAAACAAACAGATGACAGATGTTAGCCATGTTGTTTAATGCGGTACTGGAAGGTGCTCTGGTGCTTCGGCGATGAGCTTGCAAGGAAAGGCGGCACCGGACAGAACAAGACACTGATTTGCCGTGCGGTTTCTGACGTGCTGAAACGCATCTTCCGATGGTGGTGGCAGGGGGAGCGGTCATTAATCTGATCCAGCCTGGCCATTTCTGCTTCCCTACTAAAAATTTAAATGTCACTGCGAGACAGGAGGTGAAGGTCAGGTTGGCTCCACTACTGGCGGGTGTCTGATAGAGCCCCTTCCCTTTGTACCGCTGGGATGTTCTCCATGTGAAAAATGACTCTGGACAAAGTGAGATGGCAATTTAAAGCAGAGTAACTAGTTGAAAGTTTGAAATAAGAGTTTAGTGTACATCTCTTCTGAAAATCGAGGCAGAATAACCCGGAGAAGTGTGTGCTCACAGCAGATTGCAGGATTGTGGCCTTTAGGTTTTGGTCATCGTCGAATTAATTGAGAAACCCTCTAGGCCAGGCAAGCCCTGGCTCCCGGCTCCAGCTCAAAGCAGGCGACTGCTGCCCCCCGGCCAGGCCCGGGCTGCGGCGAGGCCTGGGGCAGCGCCGGGGCACCCGCAACACCGCGCCCTCAGGTCACCGCCGCCATTTGCCGCGCCCCGCCTTAGCCGTTGCCAGGCAACGCGGCGCGCCCGGAAGCCGGCGCGGCACTTCCGGCGCGGCCGCTGCGCGCCG
>NW_028186487.1:575482-596376 GCF_003343005.1 Rhea americana
CGCCGCGGGTACCTGCCTGGCCAGTCTCTCCCTCTACTCTTTTAGCCGTCTCTTACTGATTAAAATGAGTAATAAAACCTCCCGCTTGTGTTTCGGCGTGTTTCTGTGTGCCTGCGTGGGCTGGGTGCCGGCCGGCACGTACGCTCTGGTTTTCCTTTTAATTCTTCTTCTTAATGTAAAGCAGCAGAGTTCTGTATAGTATYTTAGTTTTCACGTCTTCGTTGCTGTCGTGTCTTCGTTGCTGTAGTATCTGCATCGCTTAAAAGGCCTTTGCCCTGGAAGTCTGTGAATGTTTGCGACTATTCCTGTGCTAGGTTGTTAAAGCCCCCTTTTAGCAAGAGCTAAAAGGCAGCTATTTACTTGATTTTCCCACCCCTTCACAGACACAGAAATGTCATAACCCTTTAAATACCCTCTCCTTAAGAACCCTTTCCTCAGTCTTTCCCGCTTCCAGCTGCAATAACTCTCCTAATTTTCCCAGAAGAGCGAGGTGCATTTTTGCTTCCCTTGGAAATGCATAAATGAGCTCTCTATGTACAACTCACAGCTGAGTTCTCCACAGCTAGTGCATTACAGAAGGACCTTATCTTGCAATCTACATTTCCCGCTGTAACAAAGCATGACCTTGTTTTCATTGCATAAAAAAATGTTTTTCATATAATTACTGTGACTTGTTCTCTTGCGTGAATCTCAGCTCATGGTAATAATTGCTGCTTCAATTTTCAGATAACTATTTTTTGTGAGCTGGTGGAAGAACACCAACAGAGTGCCCTTTAGGAGAGCTGCTGCATATAAGTAATGCTGCCGATGGCATAACAAGGGTTCTGTTGTGCTCTGCCATTGCAGAGGCAAGAAAACCTAGTACGACATTTTTAGATATTGAATTTAAAGGAACTCAGTAACGTATGGATGCATTTTTGTTGCTATTTAGGTAATGACATTTTTATGAATAATTTACTGAGTTATTTTTTGAGAGATGCAAGGTACCAGTAAAGACTTCCTGAAAGTATTTTTGTAAGAAATGTTATCTAAAGTAATCTAAATTTAAATTGGAGGGACATTTTAATACAATTAAATGCCCTTTGAAAGGGAGTGGTCATTTGTCTGTCTCAGCAGAGTATCCAGTAATCTGTTGAGTTGCCTTTTTGAATTTCCTGATTGTTGAAACTTTGGCCTTCCTGTTCAGTCTGGAGTCAAGAGCTCATACTATGCTTGTCTCCTGTGCCTTACTGTAGCATCCCTGTTTCTTATCTATKCCTCCAGTCAAAGGGTGAAGTTTTGTAAACTTCTAAGACTTAATTTAGCCYGCAGCTGCACAACATCTGGTAAACTGACCTATGCTTGTAAAGCTCAAGACTTTGGGAGTTGTTCTTTTCTAGAAAACAGATATACGCAGGGAGCCAGCTAAGGGTTGTTAAATTGCAGTTACGAAACTGAAATTTTTTTGAAGTGCCYGAGGAAATTAAGTACCGAGACAGAATTGAAATCCCAGTTTTTCCAAGTKGAGGACGGGCTGTACTTGTCCATATTCTGTATTTTGCTCATTCTAGTTCTCTTGTGAAGAGCTGTGGTTCCAGAGACAATTTCACTGTTGTCTAAGGCCAGTCCCCTAGTAAGATCTGAATGTCAGGAAAGGGACTTCTAACCAGRTTGTTCAGTGGAGGTGAATCTATTTATTTATTTATTTATCTATTTTGTAATCATTGTTGCTTGTTCTGTATGCTTCTCGCAGTGCTCAAATTTATCCTGAGAGGGAATGCTTTGTAGTAGCTAATTCAAGAAGGGGTTGCCAGGACTCAAGGATTCCTGGCTCTGCATCTGACTTGCTGTGTAACCTTGTATGAGTCATTTCCTCTTTCTGTTTGCAAGTGGAAACTGGAGAAATATTTATTCCACAAAGATGTTACGATTTTCACGTTTTGTGGAATGCCTTGAGACTTCTGACTGAAAGGTGCTGTAGGAGAGTGGCGTTGGCTATAGTGTGGTGTCTTTAATATTATTTGAATTGAAGCAGTGCTGATAGTTYGAAGGAAAGGGAAGGCTCTGCACTAGGTGCTGCACGACAGTTTGTAAGCTCTCTGGGACAGTTGCCATCTTCCTGTTCTGTTGGGAAGATGCCTGGCACAACAGGGTTCTGGCCTGTGGCTGAGAAATGTGATTGCAATAGGAGACATCAGCTTCCCCTAAGAACTTGCAGTTTGTGGGAGGAAAACTGACAGAGAATCCAGTATGAAATACAGTCTGTGTCATTTCCTTTCTCTATTGTGGCATCTATGTAAATTGCCACTTTTGGAATATCTTTCTTCTGAAGATAAAGCAAAAACTCAGTAGCTTGTTCTTTCCATTTCAGAGGTGGTGCAGAACTCTTGTTTGATGGTGTTAAAAAACATCAGGTGACCTTGCCCTGTCAACCAGAGCCTTGTGAGTATCAGAAATTTTTAGATAAGTTGAAAGTATGACAGCAAATGAAATTCATGTGCACAACGATGCCAGTTTGTACAGCAGTTTAGTTAGTTTACAAAGAGAATTAATGTGTTCTAAAAGCAATTTCAGACATGCTATTGATCAGATTGCTTGGCAGACAGTGCTGGTCCTCAAAGTAAATACAAAGCAGAAGTAGTCTGAATGCCTTTCCTGTCCTCTAAGCTATTATGAACCGAGCCCTTGCTTAAGGCTTTTGCCTCCCTCCTCCTGAACAGACAACAACCTCTGAGTGTTTTCAGCAAGTCTACGTTTATCTTAACTGTTGTTTGAAACTACCTTAACCTGTTCTCGCTTCTTCTTTTCCTTACCCTGTTTTATGATTTCCAAGAGACATATACATATGCATGTRCGTATATGTGTATTATATAGATGTGTGTGTATAGGAAAGTAATATGAATGTATTTTATCTACTCATTTGACTTTAAGTTGATATAATTGTTTCAAATTAACTAGATAGTTGCAAATGGCAAAGCTAATGCTTGAACATGACGCTCGACATATTGCATATAGTCTTCCCTGCAATAAAAAATAAGATGCTGTTAAGCTAAAAACTTGGGTATCCGAGCRATGAGCAGTGATAATTTCTCTTTCATGATCTGGAATATCAATACAGAGAAGTGTTGTACTAACTCTCTTGTTTCTCCTTATGTGTATGCATACTTCAGTTGCAACATAATTTTGCCACAGCTATGTTTTGAATTCTACCAGCTAGAAACACTTTATGCTATTTGAGAGTGGGATTATAAACTTTGAAATAACACAAAGCATCAGCGAATGTTAACGACTAATATCTCATGAATAGTTAATACCATAATCTATGTGTTGTGAACACTGATGCCAGAAATGTTCCTCTCATGCCTAGTCATTAGAGATTGGTACGAACACTTTTGATGCTTGGACATAAATATGTGTAATTCCAATATGATGTGTGAAAACACACTAAAATAGCGTGTTATCTTGTGATTAACAACRGAGACTGGGAATCTAGAAACTTGATTTCCACCCTTTGGTCTGATGCTGATTTGCTTTGCGAGTTTAGTCATGTTGCTTATCTTTCCCCTGTTGCTACTGAAGTAGTAGCAATACTCTCATGTATCACAAGAGAGTTCCAACATTAAATTCTAGCACTATTAAAATACTTAAGATCCTTAGATRGAAGGTGTTAAAGAATGCCAAAACACTGATTCAGTTGTTTTTTAAACTTTTGGGGCTGGAGTATCATTTTCTTTAGTGTTCTGTAAGTTTATGGTACTCACTGATGCCCACTGCATTCAAACCATGATCGATACTCAGGAAGAAGGGGTTGTTAGAAGAGTTGTTTATTTCTGTCAGGGGAAGGAGAGAATTGCTGCCAAAGAATGATTCCTCTAGCCCGATGGATGTCCGTGCTAGCGTTGTATGTGGCCTAATCCGTTCCCATTTGAAGTGGATGGGAAGACTTCTGTAGACTTCACTAGAAGCTGTATTTATCCTACAGAATAAACCTCTCCCTGAAGATCTGGCCTTGTTTCAGGGTTCAAACCCATGGTCTTCAGTAGTTCATTCCAGATTCATGTAAGAGATTGTTGCTTCAGGTTTTTCATGCTGCCTTGTTTTTCAGATGCTGCTATCCCTGGAACAGGAGCTGCAGAATGGACAGTGTCCGCATTTCAACTCCTGTAATTGTCAGTCTGATGTTCTCGTGTGCATTGAATGACAGGTTGGTTTCAGTTATAGGGCTGGTTGTGGATTGCAGTGCCCGAGGAGCTGACACTGAATTCTGTAGCTTCTGCTACTGGGATAGTTACATCCAGCATAAGGATGAGGCAGACAGGCATGAAGTTAATGTCTGAAATTGCCCCATAAGGAATCACTGGAGCCACTCGTCATAATATTCCAGTTAAGAATTGTGTTGTAGAGCTGAGAAATCCACAGAATTGGATCAGAAACATGAGAGAATAAGAAATGGGTAAATCAGTGCAATTTTGTAGTGTACCTACTGCCATGCTCATTCACAGTAAGGAAGTGTAATTCAGCATCTCTAGGTAAATAAAGATATGTCTAATGATGTGATTCTTGCTGTCGTGCAGCCAGAATTACACTGATTAGAGAAACAACCGTTTCAGCTGTACACACTGCTGCCTGTTCCTTGCTCACCTTACCCTGTATGTTCATCACCTAATAGTCTGGGGAAAGATCTGTAGTATGAATACTGCTTGAAGACCTGCACTTAATAATCCTATTTTAACTGATTTCATTAGCTGTGAAGCTCACTTTTGGCCATTTTGGCCTCTCTTACTCACTCTGTCTTTCTTTCTAGATTATTTTTGTCTTTGTCCTCCTTTTTGCTGAGGAGCTGCTTCTCGCTGTGACGTTGGGCTTAGCTATATTTTAATTGTTTAGGTGTTTATATATATATATCCCAGAGATGAATAGAGATAGAAAATTACTGAACAAATACATACAAACACTTAAGTGAGTAAAACAGCCTGTCCTCCATATTTGACAAGGGCAGTGTTCTCAGAATGACAGTAATGTTCTTTTAACAAATTAGTATGTGGTCATATCCTTAATTTCCTGATAAGAGACACTAGGTGGAAAGTGGGTGGATTCAAAATCCATTTAACTTTTTTGAGATTTGATTCTTTGTCCTTTTCTGATGCCTGGAKATGGGCTCCTCGGGGGATTTAGGAAAGGCAAAAGGGAGGAATCTGCAAATGGGACCAGAGCAAGCCGCTAGGGGTATAGCCATGTGGCAAGACCTACTTTTGTTATCCAAGGGGCTTTTTGTATCCTTACAACGTCAGTAAAACAGCAGTTCCTAATTTCCAAAGTGGAGCTGGTTTAGCCTGCATGTTTAAGTTGCTGCCAACTAGGAATTTAAAAAGTTGTAATATATCTGTACAGGCAGATAGTTTTACATAAGCTGCACTTTATGCAGGACTGTGTAATCTTCTAGAGCTGCTGCAAAAAGAAGACCTCTAGTTAAACAAGAATCTTGCCCCAAATTGCTGAATATTTTGATCTCATTGATAATGCTGTTAGAGAATCTAAAGGCACTAATGCCCTGTTGGCTTATTCTGCATAAAAACAGTGTGTGTGGGAGAAAGCGGCAGAGGGAATAACGATATTTGTCACTTGGAGAGAGGATTAAATTGGCAGGGAAATCAACTTTATTTTCAAGCATCTAAGAGGCTATTAGAGACAATGGAGCATAAAAGAGAGAAACCCTAAATTAAAAACTGAAAATGTATTTGGCAGCCTCCTCCTGAAACAAGCCACAGTAATTTAACCAAGTGCTTCAGTAATCAAATAGATCATTGTATGACTGCTCTGCAAGCGATGTCGGAGCTCCTTCCTCCATCTCGCTGGGACTCACAGTGGTGGATTTGTCTATGGCCATGCGAATTGCATTGACTCTGTTGGAGGGGTAGGAAATAACAGAGATTGTTTAACCCTTGTGGTAATTTCAGGTTTAGATCAGCGGTGCCATGCTGACGAAGAGTGTTTACAAAACCTTACTGCTGTGCTCTCTACTGGATGTTGTATCAGAGGGTTGGGGCTGTTTACAAAGTGCAGTGATTGTGCTGCAGGCTGCTCAGCTGCAGGTCACAGGACTTCTGATTCCAGCTGTAAGGGAACGTCTCCTGTGGTTTTGATGATCGGATCTGTATTTTTGGAGCAGTGGTAACAAATGTCAGCAGTGATTGCCCGGACTTGCTGGAGCAGTCAAGAATTTTCTCTATTTTGGCACGCACAATTTGGAATCATAAATTTTTAATCTGTGTGTTTTGGTAATTGTTTGTGGTTTGCCGTTACCAAAACCCTAGGGAAAAACCCTGTTGCTAATCAGATTTTTTAGAGGGAAATTAAAATAATCTGATGAGTGCTGCTTATGTGAAAATCCCTACAGAGAAGAGCATGGTATGCTCCTCAGGAGCTTCGCTTTCCAGAGGCCTTGTTGTGTGCAGCATGGAGGATTGCTGGGGAGTTGGGAGCATTCATCATATCGGAAAAGAGCCTGGGGATCTCCCGGAGATCAGACCTGTGTTACAGGCAGAGTGGCTTAAAAAATACAGCATGTTGTGTGTTCAGAATTGACTGGGGACCTATGCCAAAGCAATGTGTAAAATCAAGAGTGAAAGTTGGCGTCGGTTGTCTGTAAACGCCCAGTACGATGGCTGGGTAGTATTTAGCAGTTAATAAGTTATTACTGTTCTGGAATGCTTTTATTGCTGTGCTTATTATTCCTAATGTTTTTAAACTCACTCCAAAAAAAAAAAAGGGGGGGAATAAAAATATTTTTGGTAATGTAGGGACTTATTGGAAGAACAATAATAAAACATAACTTAATGGAATTTCATGCAATCCAATCCTTTTTAACCGCAGCATATGSCACTTCCAGTTCTCAAAGGACTCTGGGGTTTTTCCCCTGCTTATGCATTTTTCTCCGGCAGGTAATTATATATTTGTTGGCAAGAAAAAGGAGGCTCGGTGGGTTACCCACGGTGGGACCCCAGCCCAGACCAGAGGCGGAGTTCAGCCCTGGCTCCCGGCCGCTCTTTCCTGTGCTCGGCGCGTGTAGCCAGGCCTGCGGTGCCGCGGGGGTGCCGCTGCGGGTGCGCGCTGCCCGCCGCGGGCGCCCCGGCTGCGGGCCGAGCCTCCCGCGCGCTGCCCCGCCGTGGGGCTGCCGGTGCGCGCCGTTTCCGGGGGGCCCTCCCGGCGGGGCGATGCTCGCTTCTGTGCAAGGAGCAGGTCCTTTTTCTAAGGAAAAGCCGGACCGGTTCAGATCCTCGCAGGAGCAGCCCCAGCGCCCTCCCGGAAGGCCGAGGAGCAGCRTTACCGGATCGGCTCATCCCAGGTCATTGTGAAAGGAGCTTCCCAGGCACAGAGGACCCGGCTCTTGTGTGTGAGCAAATCCGTGCGGTAACAAAGCCTGGCTTTTCCACCCTCCCTCCCAGCCGCTGTACTGCAGTGCGGACACCTAGTTGGATAACCTTTCCGTGCCAGCCCCCCCGCCCTGCTCCCTCTTTTCTCTTGGTGGGATTTGCTGTGGTGACAGCGCTGTTCAGAGGGTGGCAGCGGAGCAGGGCCGGGGAGGAGGATCCGGGCCCTTTAAACCGCTTAGCATGCGGTTCACACGGCTCCGGGCCAGCTGTTCCTTTCTCCTCCTGCCCTCACTCGCAGGAGTTGTTTGCTGAGCTCAGAGCTCCTGTGCAAAATTGCTTTTCAAAAGAGCCACTTTCTGCTTAATTAAACAATGAGCCGCCGTCCCTCTGCACATCTGTAAAGCTCCCTCTGCAGCCCCTTTATCCCACAAACTGCTCCATTCTTACCTCCATTCACTTGTAAATCCTCCCCCCCTTCTCCCCCTACCCTGATCATCTCACTGGCCCTTTCTTTTCCCCTTTCAAGTAAGACTGAGGGGCTTGGAGTATCTGTGGGGGTGGCTGGCYTGGGTGGACAGGAATCGGTTTAATGGTGCTTGCCATGGGTGAGAGTCTAATAATAGCAAAGCAAATCTTAGCCTGAAAGTGAGAGGCAAGGACTGGGCGCCGCGTGATTTCTGTATTTAGAAGAATAAAATCACGACAGCTAGTGAGATTCGAGACTGATTCACCCCAACAGTCAGAGAGGACACTGGCCACCAGCGAGGCTGGAAAGGGGGTGAGGAGCTGACTTCAAGGAGCTGCAGTATCCCGCTGGCAGTGCCAGAGTGAGCTGGGCCCAGGGGATTCCCTGTGAGCAGGACAGTGCCAGGCCGCCGGGAAATCCCTCTGCATCTTCTCTGCATGAGCAGTCACGTTTCTTTGTGGACTCTTTGGTCTCACATGAGCTCTGTGTAGTCCCTTGTGATAACGATAAGGTTTTCCTTTTCAATGCTCCGTGTGCCTGCACACACAGAAAAACCCAGAAGTCAGGAAAATGCAAGAGGGGAAAATTCAGTTTGATGGGTTTCAGCCAAGCTTTATACCTGCAGTCGGTAATGCATTCTTTGAATTGTCTTCCTGAGCAGCTTAAAAAAAATTATCCAGCAACAGTTCAAGGTTAAGCAGGATAAATGAATGGAAAAGTGATGAGGTGAGGTATCTCCTTTATCACAGGGAAGGACAGAGAGTAGCTGGGGTGGTGCAATGTCATGGGTAGCAAAGATTGATAGGGAGGAATGAAGAAATGGGATTTTGGACTGCGTAGTAGGAAGATTCTTAATTGCAAGAACTGTTAGACCATGGCACAGTCTTGTTGGGGTTTTAGTAGAAGGCCTATGTTGCTCAAGCTTTTTAAAATCTGAGTGGGCAGAACTCAGGATGGTCTTTTGTAGAGAATAATTCTGCATGGGTAGGAGGATAAAATTACAGAACTGTCAACAAGATATTATTTTTGATGTCTGTGATCCCCAATCCAGCCCTTTTCTGCCTGTGGAATACAGCTTTGAGGCTCTCCCTGGTTCCTTCCTTTGACAATTTTGAACAAGAGGCAAGACCCTGGACCAGCACTAGTGATCTGTGATCCTAATTAAAAGAGACAGTTTGGTGCACTGGCATTTATTTGGGAGCCTGAAGTGACAATAGCATTGGGTGTTATAGGATTAGATGCTCTGACTTTGGAAATGTGTAGGGATTAGGTTTACCCTGAGGATCAGCTCCGAGCTGCTTTCCTGTGACAGGAGCTGATGGATCTGGAGACTTGCTACTGACTAGTAAATGGGATTGGAGATCCCTTGAACTTGTGTTCTCCTGCTACCAAACTGTGGGGAATTAAAGATTCCAGGCAGCTCTTCTCCAGTTCATGTGAGTTGTGAAAAAATCTCGTGTCTGAGAGCTACTGGGTGATGGCTGGGATATGAGTCTTCACTCTGTTAACAGGCGGATTATGAAAGACCCTGGTGATGTCTTCCCATCGTGTGGATAGAAGAGAGTGGAGAAGATTATTACTAAGCTGAGACTGGAGAAAGGGATGTCGTAATGCAATTAAAAATTACAGAAGCCAAGGCCTTGATGGTCTCCTGTTGTGTACAAGAGCAGATGAGAGCAATGATTGGGATTCTCTTATGTCTGGCTGTAGTTACCCTCTAATTTTTTTCATAGCACGTAACTCACTGCCCACTCCAGTATGTGTCAGGATTGGCTTGTGCGCTTGTCAGRGAAAATGGATTTTGCTCTTCTCAGCCTTGCTGCTCCCTCTGCGTAGCACTGAACCTGTTTGCCTGCGACTCCGTTTATATACGCTGTTCCCGTTCTTCTTCTGCAGTTTATGGCACACCTTTGTCAGCTTTGGTGAATGATTCGTATGTCGAATGGGGGACTGGAGGAGCCTGAAGAATCCTTTTGGCCCAGTTTTGTGACGAGCTTTCTGGGAGAACGGATTCCAGGAGTGCCTTAAAAAGCAAAAGCACAGCGAAGGCGCTCACCTGGAGGGGCGGCAGGTATCAGGAGCGAGTTTGCCTGTTTTAAAAACAAGCTGCTGAAGAGGCGAAAGGGGGTTACAGATTGTCTTTCCACACATTTCCATGCAGGCAGCGGGAATAATGGGAGAGGAGCGGCCGGGAAGGGGCTTTGTCATGGTTACAGGCCGGTGGCTGAGAATGGGGGTGGAGCGGCGCTCGTCCAGAGTTAGTGACCTCAGCAAATTGGAGCTCAGCCACGGTCAGTATGATAAATGATCTTATTCTGGGTCAAAGAAATGGTACCCCACAGGGAGGTATCCGCAAGGCGGCCCGGGAAAACTGCCTGTGCTCTTGTGGCACTGACCCCTTAGTGACCAGCGCTGCATATATCTTATTTATTACAGACCAGAAGGGAATTTTCCATGGTTAGGCCTTTATAGGGATCCCCTATTTGCCTGAAATAAACTCTCGGTTTTGCAGCCAAGGCAAGAATATGGCAGTAATTACATCCTCTGGATGCCCTTCCAGGCATTTTGCACTGTGCACTGGTTTGTATGTGGATTTTAAGGTGGAGGATATGGAGGTGTCTGGGCATTGCATGAATGTACGTGAATCTGCCAGTGACCTGTGCAGCTCCCTGGTAGCAGAGTTGTGTGTTCTTGTCAACCAATATTACAGTTGCACAAAATCCTTCTGCGTTTCTGCACATTTATCAGTTCARTGTGAGGTTTTTCTAGTGTAACATCCAGCTTGATGTTTCTTATTCTTATTCTAGGCACCTGTTTTCTCTCTGCACACAGTGAGCGCCCTCTTTGCTRAGTTATCACTGATGAATCTGTCAGGCCCAGGAGGTTTTATTGAGCTGGGAAAGATCTATGGATTTCAGCCTTGGTTTTGAGGGTGCAAATGAACCCAGGCTTTTGTTCCAGGCAATACTAAAATGGAGTCCTAGCTTCATTTCTCTTGCAGGGGAAGCTCAGCAGATTCTTCATCAATGAACAGTTGGGATAATACAGAMGATCAGGCCTCAGAGGATATGCGAGAGCGCTGAGCGGGCTCTGCAGTTCTTCCTGCCACAATCAGGAACATTTATAACGCAGCTGGGYTGAAAATGAGCCGATGCTGTTGGGTTTTTGTGTGCACGCTCACTGCAGCTTTTGCATCCTGTCCGCTGGTGTGACAAGCCAGTGACTTTGTGTCACTGCAAGCACATCCTTCGTTTTCCTGAGCTGTGTTTCACTGGGTGATTTGTTTTATGCATGTATTGTGGRTTTGAGCTCCCATCTGTGCACTTGAACTAAGCAGTTTTCTCAAATGTTTGCCGTTTTTTCTTTTTTTAATTAACTTTAGATTATTTTTTYCTGAGAATTTGGAGGGATTTGTACTGTTGTACGGGCAACAGAAGCTGTCTCTGTGTACAAATGAGACTAGGCTTTCCTACCATGTGCTTCAGCCCCTCCTTTGCAGTTTTAGGATAGTTCAGCTCCGTGGCCCATTTGCTGAGGCTTCTCTGCTGACACCGCCAGCGGTGAGGGCAGTCAATGATAATTAGAGTGGATTTTGTGGTGTGGATATTTGTCTGCTGTGAAGGGGATGGAGCAGGCTACCAAAGGGATTTCACTGAGGCCGTGCAGTAGTAATAAATAYATGTCATCATTGCGATGAGCTGGATTGAACTGGCGACCTTGGGGAGAAACGCTGGATCATCTGAGCAACCGTCTGAACCTCACTCTTGGGCCAAAACGCATGGTCGCCTGTCACCGCCAAGTGCCAGCACGCACAGCTCAGCTCCACTCCTGTAAACAGCACATGCCTCTGCCCTGGAGATAGGGTCCAGCCTTAGCACAACAGGAGTATAAAATTGCTATGTTGGTAGCGACGGTTTAACTTGTCAGTGGACGTGACGCCTGGCCAGGCTGATATTTTTTCCTTCTTTTATGTTATATCTAGAGGGCCTGATGTTTGCACAGCAAATCCTCAGCCCGAGGAACTGGAAACCTGGGTTAGACTCGTAGCACGGTGTCACGAAGAAAAGGTCTTGGGAAGGATCCGAACATCAGTAAAAAGAGATGAGCAGTTGTGCTRCAATTTCCTTCTTGTTATTTCCGTTAGGATAACATATAAGATCCTGAGTTGTTGATCCAGACTGAACTGCGAGATGACTTCTCCACAAACCACTCACAATATAAGTAATCTTGTTCCCTTTCAGTATCCTACTTGGGGGAGACGGTTTTGGTGTGGTTCTGGTCATTTTTCATCCTTTATAATTGATTTGCTCTGGTAATACTGGCATACAAAATGTAAAGACATGAGGGTGGGCAAAAAATCATTGCTGAGAAAGCAGCTGACAGTATGTCTTCAGGTTGGCTGTGGGGAAGGAGTCTTAATTTTCATTGCTGTTTGCAGCAGGGAAGCTCCAGGCATACACAGTTTTCTTCCTACTAATTCTTCAGTATGTGTGTACGTGACTTCTAGGGGAGGAGTAAATGAATGTAGGCTCAGGTGGGGCTGAAAATAACATTTATTGTGGCTAGAGTAGGGGTGAGGGAATCTTCCAGTGCAGCCTCAAATAAATCAGTCCTCTCGCCCCTTCCTCCAAGCTGCTTCTCGGTGGCTGTGTTTCATCCAGCCGGCGCCGCGTGTTTCTGTTTAAATGATCTCTCCTGAAAAGTCCCAGAGGAAAGGGCTGCTTATTGCATCCACGGCGACTGGTGTACGGCACGGCTCATTGTGCGCGCCCTGCCGCAAGTGCCTCGTGCATAAATATGAAACAGCTCGCCGGCGTCATTGTGCTGGGGCTGGTGTCCCCTTCGTGTCCCCCTCCTTCTCCTGAAGGCTTCTCTCCATCTTTCTTCCTCTTCGGCTTTCCTTTCTCGGTGACGGAGCGCGGGAGCCGTTTGGGTGGGAGATCCTGAGGGCTTTGCGTTGCGGCAGCGCTTTTCGGTGGAAGGCAAATACAGTGGACTCCTGTTCCAGGGGCTGAGCGGCCGGCGCGGTGCGGCTGCTGGGTGGCTCTCACCGCCTCCGGTGCATGTTGCTAGGAAAGCAACGGAAAAATGGTTGATTCTGTGCTCTGAACCACCTATCACTATAAGGGAGCCGTGGGTCGGCCCCAGGCGGGGGATGCAGTTCGGTGGGCAGGTTTAGGGCGCAAAGCGGATCCCTGTGTTGTGATCAGAGCCATCCCCTTTCCRGGGGCGGCGATACCTGGCGTTCCCCCAGGCAGCAGTGAGCCTGAAGTGCCGCGGAGGGAGCCTGCGATCCCGTGCCGCTGCGGCCTGGGAAGCGGAGGGGATCACAGAGGAGCTCCTGCCCGCTGTCCCTGGGTAAAAGGCCCCATCTGCTGCGGTCAGGGACGTCCCCGCTGCCTAGACGCGCACCTGCCTACAGCAGGACGGTTTCATCCTTGATGCAAAGGAAGGCACTGGTGTGGCAGAAATGATGGGGGAGACTTTGCTCTGTCCTGGGCAGCACCCTTGATCCCGTCATATCCCGGTTTAAGGCAGAGCTTCTGCCTGCTGCTGCAGAGCATTTATTTTTGCTGGTCATGAAGCTAACRCACAGGGAATAGGATGCTGGGTTTTAATTTTAGCTCTGTCTGCGAGAGGTGTGTGAAAAGGTTTCCTGTGACTAGAACTGGGTTATCACACGTGAGGGAGACGTGGAAACCCATCCGCCGTCCCTGCTCGTGCTGCCGAAAGGGGCTCCAGCCCTCGCTGGTGGATCTGCGCRTTCGGAAAGCTTCCCCGTGCCTCTAAAACAAACACAACTCTTCGGGGGCTTTCAAAGGGCTGTTTAAAGGAGCCCCGGGAGAATAACTGATTGTGGATTCAGAATGATGAAGTGGTTTGTGGAACAGTGAAATATAGAGGCAAATGCAGGAGAACTCCACATTGTAATTTGTCAGCTTCTCTAAACCCTGTAACGGATTATTCTCCCCCTCTGTCGCTTCTCACCTCTCCAATAGGAAATTAACTGATGCTATCACTAAAGAAATTGTTTTTGCCTCACAAAGTAAAATTGATACTATAAAAACCCGCCAGCAGTGTCTCCTCCTCCTTTTACATGAAGACAAATCCTTCCTGTCACCTACTGAAATGGAAAGATAAGGCTGAGCTTTAATAAAGGAGCTCTTTGCCCAAAGTGTAGTGGGAGGGTGGCTTGTGCAGAGGCAGAAGGCACAGCGTGGGGAACACACGGCTACGACAGCAGGTGTGATGCCAAAGGATATTACAAGTGTCCAAAATACAACCGCCACGACCAGTGCGTTTATGTTKAATGCACAGTTATACACGTGTTCGTGTAGTGGAGCTCTTGTTTCCAACAACGCGTGCTAGTTTTGGTACTAATAATGACCACCACGTATTCCTTTTAGATAGTTAGGCTTGTTTCTTTGGATTTTTTAAATCTAATTAAACACACATGCAGTTAAATGCAAGTTTGTTAGGCAATAACAAAATATACAGGACGTGGGATGTGTTGAGGAAATATTAACATCTGGAATCTCCTGCTGGTTTGACTTCTCAGCATTAATTCTGCATTAATTCTTTGTGGGGATGCATTTAACGTGTGCACGTGTGCTCGCTGAAGGAGGCAGCCCTTCCTGGTGAATGCTGATCTGGACGAGCTTGAGGGCTTCCTTCTGTTACTCCCCTAAAGAGCTGTACTTTGTCGTTCAACCAAAGATCACTGTTCCTTGAATTGCCCTTTTTCTGGGAAGGAGCAAACCTTTTCTGCTATACTGTAGAGTCTGGGGCAGGGCTCCTGCGGCTTTGAGCTCCCTTGATTCAGGGGTGCACATTAGGTGCTAATAAGGGACAGTTCTGTTTTGCAGTTTCTTGCTAGTGAAGGTTTGCAGCTATCCCCACCTACCCTGCGTGTTCCTCACCCACTCTTTTGTGGACAGTCACTTTGTTCTGGCATGAGCTAGGAGCCATCAGCTAGTCTGTAAACTGCTATCCTTTCTCCTTTCAGGGGATATCAGAAACCTGCTAAAGTGGATCAAACAGAATTTGTTGAAAGAACGACCGGAATTATTTATACAAGGGGATTCTGTGTAAGTACAAATGCTGTGCATCTTTCTCGTGTTTCTCTGTCTGTTGATCCCTGTGGTTTGGGATACGTTTTTCATGCTGGTTGCAAGAAGGAAGTTAATGCCTATGGAAATATGGGATATGTTAAAGTGATGATGAGGAGGGTGTCCCATTGATTTGGAAGGAATTCCAAGCTAAATCTCACAGTGCTCCACAGCGAGCATGTCTGTCTTTCTCAGCTCTCACCCCAGATCCTTAAATCTGAAGCAGAAACACATATGCTTTGTGTTCTCCATGTTGTCACCTGGAGCACTGGTAGCACATGTAGCCTCAACTCCAAGAGTTTTAGCAGGTCTGTCCGTTCCCTGCTGACATCACTGGGACTGAAGCAGTCACTCGGAGAAGTGCCAACATATATTTCTTCTGGGAAATGTATTTTTATTGTCAAAATGGGGCCAACCTTGTGGAAGGAAAAAAAAAAGGGCAAGAGAAATGGAGCAGAGTGAGCTGTGCAAGCCATCCCTGACTGCAGGGTGGCGCTGGGGGTGTTTAGCATTCGTCACGGATCTTTGTGAGCTGAAGCGTGTGCCAGGTCCCCTGGTAACAGGAGAGACAATTGCAGGACACTGAAGATCAAAGAGGGGGAATCCCTTTGCCTGTAATCATGGGCTCTGAGTGGATCTGGGTGTTTACTGCCTTTGGTAGGGGCACCGGAATAGCTTCCCCTACCTCCGCACTGAGCTCTCTGTGCTCGACTGTGGTGTGTGGGTTTTAATTACCTGGCTTTTCTACATTGTACGGAAATGTAGTCATCTTGGAGCATCCTCAGGAATGGTGCATTTTGATTCAAATGAGCTCTGGGATTGCTTCTGCCTCCCCTTTATTTGATCTACAAAGTGCACAGACTGTACCTGTTTCCACCTCCGTGCTAGGATTCCTTTTTCTCTTTGGTTTTACATGCAGTCAGCTTGTGATCTGTGCTTTTAAATCCCTTGTTYTTAACTATTTGTGAAGCTTTTTTAGCAGCCCTATATCCTAATTATTTCTCTGTCTTCTGCAGGAGGCCAGGAATTTTGGTGCTCATCAACGACGCAGACTGGGAGCTAATGGTCTGTACTCCTTCAGTTTGACTTTCTTTGTTGAAAATACTGCTCTGTCTGTTTTGTGATTGCTCTCAGAGAAGCTATTTCTGATTCTTGCCCAAAGCAAAGCATCTAATATTTGAGGGGAAAGGGGTGGACTGAGATCTCTCACCATGTATTGTGCCACAGTGGCTGTTCAAAAGCCTGGAGCCGTTACCTAACCTGCTGAGTCTCATCAGCCAGTTGGTGTCTGAAAAGAGATCACCCATATTCCCTGATCTCTAGCAACAGGCTTTACACCTCTGGGAGCTGTGCTGCTTTCACCCGCATTTGGGATAAAAACTTGGTGGGTACCACACAGTGTCAGAGCCCTGGGCAGTTGCCAGATCCCCTGCACCAACGTAAGGTGGTTGCATAGCTGGGAAGACAACGCCAGGGAGATTTCTACCCAAACTGGCTGGTATCTTCCCTTCTCAGTGCACTGTTGAGCTCAGACAATAAACAGTCACTATTTTCCTGCCTTAGGCAACCACCTGTTCTGTCAATACGATGGTCCAGAAAGCGGCATGTTCCTGGGATAATGCGTGTCAGCTCCCTGTCTGATCTCTCACCTTTGCTTCCTTTAAGGCTAAAACCTCAGTCTTTCCCCTCTGCACTCCCCAACGCTCCCCATCTTTTTATGAGCTGCTTTCTCTTTGCAGTTAGTATTTCGAAGTGACATTYAAACCATTTTTCTTTTTTTTTTCTTGGCCTGCAGGGTGAGCTGGATTATAAACTCCAGGACCAGGATAATGTGCTTTTCATCTCAACATTACACGGCGGGTGAACCCTGGAAAAACAAGAGGACTTAAATCCAAACCCCTGGGCAAAAAAAACCCAACCCAAAACCTAAACCCACTCAAATCTCTCTTGAACTGTCCATGRCTCCACATCTTCCTAACGAGTTCACTTGTTACTAGACATCCAAATAAAACCCTGCCAACATGCAGCCTGCTGTGCACCACAACCACGTCCATCTTTTGCTTCTCCTTTCACCTCTCCCGACTGCGCTTCCAGGTACCATAGCAAGCAGAGAGCACCAGCTGCATGTGGGACTTTATTTTCCCTTGACAGAAGGAAGAGGGGCACTGAAAAYTGGGTAGAATGATGTGTCTTTTCAGGCAGCGAGACATTCTGGGGGAGTTGTGCTGCTTTGTAGCAAGGCTGGGATGCCTCAGCTTTGGTGCCGGAAGCGGGGATTCTTTTCCACACAATGCTTATTTATTAGAGTGTCTTTGTATAGCCTCTGCACCAAGCCACAAAGTGATTGGGGAAGAGTGGGACATGAAATGCAAGGAAACAAAAGATAACTTCACTAGCTTTTCCATGAGCTGGTGGAGATTACAGCTTGAGCGACCTCTGCAGTGGCTCTGCACTTGTCTTGCTAATTATCCATGGGAAGTGGGAGAGAAACATTATGCTTTTTGAGTTTGTTTTTCTGATGCCTTATGCCTCCTTCATACCTGAGCCAAAGGAGGGTGAAGTACTAGCCAGTGAACARTATCGATTTATAACCATTTGGTCCGGGGGTAAATAAACCCATGCCTGGCCCAAGACRGTAGAGGTTGGTAAGGGCAACAACGTCAATGTTTCTGTCAACGTGATGGACAGAATTCAGCAGCCTTCGTTTCATTCTGTGCGTGCACGGAGCGCTGGGGAGCTGCGTTGCTTCTGGCGAGGTGCGGAGCCCGACGCTGCGTAGGGCGGGTTCCCGCGGCCCTGGCTGCTTGCTTTGCTGGTGCATGTCCTCTGCGGGGGCGTCTCTCGTCACCAGCCCGAGGAGGGTGGGAGCCCGGGGAGGCCTGGCTGGGGAACCGCTAGGGCTCGAAACGCACAGCAAAAACRCCGAAACCTGGAAAGAAAGAAAGTGGCTTTTAACCCCTTCCGTCAGTGGGAGGGGGAGGCTTATTGCGTGCTCTGAGGAAGTSCTGGGAGCGCAGTGGAAGTGAGCGTGCGCGGTGCGGCTAGGGCAGGGATGCCGTTCGGGTTTCCAGAAGTTTCCTTGGATGGACRGACGGACTGGCCAGCCTGCCGGCCSTGTGGGAGCGCAGGGGAGGGTCAGAGCAGATAGCGCCGGTGCCAAGAGGTCTGAAACGTGCTGAGCAAATTTCTTCCGTGGTCCTTCTCGTGCTCCCCTCCGTCCTTCTCACCTGGGTTTATACACGGCTTCTAGAGCACGTGGTTTAGCCCKACTGCAGCGCTCCTGTCTGAGCAGCGGGTCTGCCGGGGCCGAGKGCTCGCCTCCTCCGTGGGCTGCTCTCCGGACATCTCGGAGCTGATCTGCTCCCTGTCCTGCCCTGTCCTGGACCTCCCGCAGCTGCAGTGACCAGCGCGTTGCACCAGCCTTTGCTCAGGCAGGCTGGCCCTGCCACCGCGCGTGGTCACCGCACCGAGCCGTTCCTGTCCTGCACCGGACAGGGGAGTTAYTCTGTCTGATGGGGAGAGGGTGCCGCAAAAAACTTCCCTCGTCTGACTTCTCCCCTCTGGCGTGTTTACCCTGCCGTAGCCTGTGTAACTAAAAGTACCCATGGGCTATGATGCTGTTTCATCTGAGAAACATTAACTTCAGAGAACATTATTGGTAATGAAATAATATTCAGCCTTTTCAAATCCAGCTGCTGCAACTTGAGTCCAGCTTGCTCCATTTGTAAATGGCCCGGGCCAAAGACTCTTCTCTTCCCCGGAGTCACCCGCGGTCGGCTTTGCGGGCGAGCCCCGTGCAAGGCGCGCCGGGGCGGTGGAGAGGGGATTCCAGGTGACGGTAGGGACCGGCTGGAAAGCAGCAAACCTATGTGGTGCGCAACTTGAAACAGGACTAAAACCCAGCGGGGAAAGGCAGGTTAATCTGCTCTGCTGTCTGCCCTGCTTCTAAACTGCATTTTTGCCTTAGGCTGGACTATTCTGTTCTCATTTCCCCTCCCTGAGCTGTTTGTTCATGGTAGGACGAGTTCCTTCTTTGGGAAGCGTTATTCCCCTTACCAGCGCAGGTAGACCCAGATGGATTAGCTCCCGCTGTAGTAAAAGCTGCCAATCATTGCTAGAAAAGCTGGAAATACTAAGGTGAGGGAAGCTGGGCAAGGGGAGCGGGGAATAAGGATGTAGCAAAATCCTGCAACAAAAGTTTTCGAAATAAAAGCCTTTTAAAACCTTCTTTGCCTCAAGCTTTGTCCTACATCGGCTCGTGGTGAAATTTTGCTCGGGTCTTGTAATGCTTCCCTCCTCCTCCTGGGTTTCCTTGGCAGCCCCGACGGAGTCGCTTGGCTTGCGGAGTCATAAAGCCTCACTGTTCGAAGCCTCCGGATTGCGGTTTAATGGGGGCCGCGCCGGTTGGGGCTGGAGGAGGATGTCGGACCGCAGCAGCCCTCCGCTTCCACTCCCGCCCGGCTCCTTTCCGCGGCGGAGACGCTGGCGGCGGCAGCCTCCCGGGGCAGGGCCGCTCGATGCTCTCTCCCTAGCTGCTCCGTGCTGGTGCCATCCCTTCCCACAGCCCTTGGCCGCCCGCCGCTGGGTCCCCCGGCCCGGGGCGGGCGCTGGAAGGAGCCAGGCCGAGCTCGCCCGCTGCCCGAGCACGGCGGTGGCGGCGGCGCGTTGGCCGGCGCCGCAGAGACTCGGCGCAGCCAGCACGGCCTCCGCAGGGCTGCAGCTGCCTTCCTCCGGCGAGGAGGAGGAGGAGGTCCTGGCCGGCGGGGAGCTGCGGGCCGTGCAGCCGGGGATCCCCCGCTCACCTTTCCCTCCCACAGGGGAAACCACCTGCTTTGGCCCCTGACGGAGAGAGGTCCCCACCGCGGAGCACGGAATTAAATTAAAATGCAATTAAGAGGGAAAAAAAAAAAAAAAACAAAAAGATAAACCAAAAAAGAGCCGCAGGGCTGGAGCCGCCTGCCGCACTCTGCTCCTTCCCTGCAGCTYCCCGGCAAAGCGCCGGTGCCGGTGCCCTCCCACCGCCCGGCGGCACCCGGGGAGGTGGTGGGCTCGGCCCGGCTCCCCGCGCGGCTCCGGGGTGCCGCGTCTGCGAGGAGCCCGCGAGCGGCGCTTGACCCGGCGGATATTTGACGCATTAGGACTGAAACGCCCGGCAGAGCTGAGAGGTGAGGAATCGCCACTCGTATTTATTTAGTTTCCTTGAAATTATATTTAGGCTTACACAGGCACCTGCACCTTTCGGCAGCCCAGAAAATTATTACCTTGCTGAGATGGAGTCTGGGGAGAAAGGTCCTTTTTTTTCTGCCTCAAATCACCTTCCTGAAGCCCAGCCGGCGAAGTTGAAATCTCTGCTACAGATGTCCAGACACAATTCTTGGTTCGTATGTCTCCATCGCACAAGAATTGCGTTTGGACAATCAGGAGCAGAGATTCCTGTCCCGGGCTCGCAGGATCTTCCGGGGGATCCGGCTGGAGCCTGGAAAACAAACACACGCGGGTACAGAGTGGGCACGGAGCTGCCGCCGGCCGCACTCCGGCCCCGGTGCCCGGTCCTCGGCCCTGCCGGAGCCGGCGCAGAGCTGGAGAGAGCTGCTGCTCCGGCCCCAACAAGTTTCTAACCCAGCCGCGATGCTTCTCATCCTGATTTCAATTTAATTGCACAGCGAGGAATTTCATTTTTATCAACTCCCTTCTTACTCTTCCTAAAAATAATAAATAATAATAATGATAATAATAATTCAGCCTCTTTTTTAAAAAAAGCAAAAATTAAAGCAATASGAAGAGGAAAAATAAGCCAGAAAGCGAAAACTGGCAATTCATCCCTCGCGGAGCAGCTCGGGTGCGAGCAGAGGCTCGGCGCTGCCGCCGCGGGGCTCGGGCCCCCCGGCAGCCCCGGGGGTTTCGCCGGGGGCCCCGGCCCCGCGCTGCGGCCGCCCCGGTCCTGCCTCGGAGATGTGACCAATTCCA
>NW_028186488.1:0-1385 GCF_003343005.1 Rhea americana
CAGCGCGGAGGACATCGGCGCCCCGGCCCTGCTCCGCACCGTGGGGCGCGTGCTGGAGGTCTTCCCCGACGGCACCAGCCAGCTGGAGCTGCAGCGGCCTCCCGACGGCACCTTTGGCTTCCGCGTCGCCTCCGGGCACGGCCGGCCCGACACAGGTAGGGGCGCCCGAGGGCCAAAACCGCGGGGTTCGGGGCCGGGGCGGTGACCCCGCGGCGGGGGGGCCCCGCGGGCGCTCACCCTGCCTCGCTCCGCAGGCGTCTACGTGCAGGAGATGGCAGACGCCAGCACGGCCAAGCTCTACGCGGGGCTCCTCGGCGTGGGCGACGAGATYCTGCAGGTCAACGGGGCCGCCGTGTCCGGCCTGGGGCTGGCCCACATCCGCGAGCTGCTGCTCCGGGCGGACACCCTGTCCCTGCGCGTGCTGCGGCAGCGGCCGGCCCGCCGGTAGCTCGGCGGCAGGAGGAGGACGGCGAYGGCGGGAGGCGTCTCGGGGACCGGGCGATGCCGCGGGCCGGCTCCGCCAGCCCAGCCGAATCYGTGCGGCTCGCCGCCGAGCGCCGCCGGCCAGCGCTGCGGTCCCCGTCCGTGGCCGAGAGGCAGCGTGGACGGCGCGAGCGGGCTCCCCGTRTCCAGGCTGCCCCGAGACTCTGGGAACTGGGCTCTTTCTGTGCAATATCCCCCTCCCCAGCGCCTGCGCCGAGGGGAAACCTGATTGCAACCTGATTGCCCCGGGCCCCGGGAGGTGAAGCCGGATGAAGGATCCATCGCAGACCGTGTCTGGCATCCCCAAGGGGCTCCTCAGCAGTGTTGGAAACCTCTGCCGTGGGCTGTCGGGTTTTGCTTAAATTATTTCAAAATAATCAAAAAAAAAGAGGAGGAAAAAAAAAGCGCGACGACAGACGTCTCCTTGCCCACGGCTCTGGGGTGGCAGGAGGGGAGAAGGGCCGGGCGCGCTCGGAGGCGAGAGCGCGCGGCGCGGCGGGGTGTCGGGCGCTCTTTCCTCACTGCTTTTTCCCGGTGTTGGGCCAGACTAAAACAATGAGGAGAAACCAGGCAGGTATTTTTTTCCCCCCCTCGCTTTCCTAGTGGCCGGGGTTTTGCTGCGGTGGGGCGATGCCGGCGACGATAGCCCGGCTGCTCGGGAGCGCTGCAGCGAGGCCCGACGYGTGCCGCTCGGGCCTTTTCCGCCTCCGGCGAGGGGGAGGACGCCCGGCTGCGCCCTGCGTGGCCGAGGGCGAGGGGCTGCGCCATCCCCGCGGGGCCCGGCCGGGCCGCGGCCCCCGCACACGCCTGCCCCCGCGGCAGGAAGCCGGTTCCCCCCTCGGAGGCGAGGGAGCCCCGTGCCGCGGCGCCGGCTCGGCGTGCTGCTGCAGCAAGGCAGCGCC
>NW_028186488.1:6599-7658 GCF_003343005.1 Rhea americana
GCCCCCCGGCTCGCTCCCGGGGCGCGGGCCTTTCAGCTCGGCAGGAGCCGGCCGTGCCGCAGCGCCCGCTCGTGCAGCGGTTATGGGTGCATCGCCTGTGCCTGCCTGCGCGTTTGGGCTCCTCGGCGCTGCCCTTCGTGGTGCAACCAGGCCTGGGCAAGTAAGTAAGTTGATCACCAGCACTTGTAGAGGACTTTTTGGGTAGAAACCTTGGTGAACTCCCGGAAAAGCTGCGTTTTCGCAGTCGTGTTCCTGCAGGAAGGCAGTGCCGAGCGGGAGGCCCCGCTGGTTCCCAGCTCCTTTTGCCCACGCRTGGTCCTTGCTCAGGAGCACCACCGCTCCCAGGCAGGGGTGAGCCCACCGCCTCCTCGGGCCCGGCCRAGCTCAGGGGTGCTGAGGCAAGTGCCTCAGCCTGCTTGCAGCGGGACTTGCATTTCTGCCTCTGGGGTTTTGGGGCTTTTTTCTTTCCCCCAGGATGGCCTCCAGACCGCCTCGTTTGCCACCGCTCACCCCAGTGACTTGCGAACTGCGGCGCCGCTGCCCCGAGGGAGCCGTCGCTCCGCTTACCTGCGGCGCGCGGGCGCGAGCTCCCTGGCGTGGCTGCAACGCGAGCCCCGCGCGGGCGGTGGAACCGCGCGAGGATGCGTTTTGGATTAACGCCGCCCACTCCCGCGGTGACTGCGCTTCAGCCGTGCTTTGAAGTAAGCTTATTTTGAAATGCTCCTCGGGCGGCCGCSAGCTGCCTCTCACCTGCCGCAGCTCCCCCGGCTCCTGGCCGCCCCGGGCAGCTTTGCAGCTGCCTTGCACCCAGTGCCCAAATGTCGCACGTAGCAGCAACAGGGCGAGGGAAAAGYGGGGCGGCTTTGCTCCTGGTTGGATGCACAGCAATGCCGTGAGGTGACTTGTGTGTGCTGCTGCCTTGGGTCTGGCTCCCCAGCACGCGCTGGGCTGCAATTCCACGTGAAACGCCGGCGACGCCCGCGCGGTGGCCGCTCACCCGCGCCCTGCGTGCCCGGCAGGTACCAAGGCTCGGACCGGTGCCCTCGCCCTGCGGCAGGT
>NW_028186488.1:7735-23493 GCF_003343005.1 Rhea americana
GTGCCGCTAACGTGGCCGCGGCCGGGGACCGCTTCTCGTGCGGGCGCGGGGAGGCGGAGGCGGCGCCTCCGGCCGAGGTGCGCTCCCTCCCGCGGGCCCCGCTTCCTGCCTCGGCCCCCGCGGGCCCCTCGCGGGCGGCGGAAGCCGCGAGCAGCAGGTTTTCAGAGCCCGGGGGCTCGCGGGCCGCACCGCGGGGGAGAGCCGGCGTCCGCGCGCTGGCAGGGCAGGCGGCGGCGCCTCGCCGGCGCATCTGGGCGGCAGCTGCCTTCGCCGCACCGCGGGCCGCGGCGGGGCTGCGCGCTGCCGGCGCTTTGATGGAGCCGATATGGCTGGATCAAACGACGGGCCGGGAGTGTCCCCTTCGCCAGCTCGCTCGCCCGCATCTCGTTTCCAGYGGGGCAGGAGCACAGAGGCAGCTCCGGGGAGCAGACGGCCTGCAGGCTGCCCCCGCCGCGCTCGCACGCAGCGCGCCCCGGCCCCCTCGAGCGCGGGGGATTCGGCTGCCGCTCGGGACTGGCTCCAAGACCCTTCTGCAGCAAAGACAGGCCGCGTTTGGGAGGGGACACGAGGAACCGCAGCCCGGCTCCCCGCGCCAAGCCAGAAGCAGAGCGGCCTCCTGCCCACCCCCGACCAGAGGACAGGAAAAATAACGGGAAATCTGGATCTGCTGGAGCAGCGCCCTGGCTGCGATCCACGCCTGTGACGCCCAGCAGGAGCCATCAGGACCACCTGGCCACCCGCAGGAAAGAAGCGTGGACGTGGCCAGAGCAYGGCCTGCCTCGCCGTAGCCTGGGGGAGCTTCGGGCCAGCCGGGGCAGCGGCCCAAGCGAGGCTCTACCCGCCRACGTCCAGCAAGCGCCCCACGGAAACGCCCGCCTCGGCCCTTCGGCAAGGGCTGCTACGAGAACGACAGGTTGCTTCCTCTGCCGTGACACGCCAGCCTGCAGTAATGCGTTTATTTAGCATTAAACGAAGGGGCACCACCAACAAAACGAACGTACACGGAAAGACGAACGAAGACGACTCGGTAGCTAGCGATGACACCTGGACAGACRCACAAGCACAGCAGTTCTAGTTGCCTTCCGGTAACACATTAGACTTAACAGCTTCCTAAACAAAGGAGCAGTCCTGCAAGAATCGTTAGAAGTAATTYGTGGAGAATGCACGACTGTGCTTAAAATAACGTGGGGAACAGAGGTATATAAATAAAGGAAGAGCCCTACGCCCCAATCCGTCGGCGCCACGTGCGCTCAGCTGGCCTAGAAGCAGAGCAGGGGCGAGCTAAAGCAGAGGGYGCGTTTTCTCCTTCCCCTGCGCGTCGCTTCTAGCCTGTGAAATGTGGGCTCCGGGTCCCCGACTGTACGAGTCGCTGGGCAGTCGCTCCAGAGAAGGCGATCCCGAACGCGCGGCCAGGCGCTTTGTCCCCAGAAGACGAGCGTGAGCAGTGCGCGATGCTCRCGCCCAAATCCGCCCCGACCCCAATCCGTAAGAGCGAGGTGGAAACAGGCCGGCGCAGGACCACGTCGTGCCCAGGTCCCCAGAGAGGGTAACTGCTGACCGGCGCCTTCCGGACTCCTGCTCGCTGCAAACGTAGCCTTGAGAGGTATTAAACCCAAGAAAGGGTACAGATACTGTAATAGCAATTATTGGTAAGGAGACAGTATGTATTTAATACAACACAACTGAGAGAAACAAGATGCTCTGCGATAATTAAGAGCAATTGCCAGAATAATTTTTGCMTGTTAGTGTTAAGGACACGTGTGCATTAATTACAACAGTTTCCACCCCGACATCACGGGGCAGCGCGATAGGTTTTCTTCCCGAGCCTCGCGGTGAAAGGCACAACACTGCCTGCTTCCAGTGCATAACCATTTGAACAGTAAATCACGCTGTAGCTTAAACCGAGCCACAAACACCAGTGCGTAGAGGAATGTTAAGCATGGGCTAAAAACCCAGGGCAACGAAAGTCATCTAGATGGCGAATTTCACTCTCGGGGCAGAAGATTTTTCGGGGAGAGTTTGCAGCTTTTGTGGAAGTCCTAGTGTCAGCACCAATTAACTTCCTCCCCCGCCTCCATCTGAGACACAGATGGACGGCCTAAGTCAGCTTGTCCTGACTCTGTTTCTCTTCCTAAAGAAACTTAAATAAGGGAACAGACTTCAGGATATATATATTTTTTTTGACCAAGAGTTACCCCATATCTCTGCAATCAATTACTGCAGGACAACCTCCCCCACTTGTACTTCTCCCCTGTCATGCTGCCAGGGTGAGCTCTCTAGACCACATTTTGGTTTCAGCTAATTGGCTATAGCTCCTAATTTGCTGGAAGAGCAAGGAAACTAGGCCTAACCGATACTTCCGGGACAAGTCAGAGGTAACAAAAGGACTAGGCAGTAATACAGACAAGTGACTGAGCTTTGAATTTCATGTCTTTTGGTTTCTTACAAAGAAAGTTTCCAAAAAATATTGGTTGGGAAAAGTTAAGACATTCTATTTACATATTCGTATGCAGTTAAAATACATAATTAAGCCAATTCCTCTGATAATGCATGTCTTGCATCCACAGAGAGAGAATGTGGCTCTAACGGTCACCAAAAAAATCTTTAACGTTCTTTTTCCTAAAAAAACCAAAACAAAATAAAAACTCCCTTATTTTAGAACTGACAAATCACTTGCAGAAGGGAAGCAGCTGTTAAACAGAAGCAGTTATTCAGTTATACAAGGGCAAGGAAAGCATCAGTCAATGAGCTTTTGAGGCTTGTATAACGAAGGAGACTTAAAAGCTTTATGAAATTTCACCCTCGGGGTAATGTTTGTTTGCCAGCTTTCAGCTTGCAGTGCATTAACACAAGTTTAAAGCTCTGGAGTTTCTCATGACAACTGTCTCACCTATGGCAGGACAGTATACCTTATGATTAGCCTACATGCAGTATATAAGTTTCTGCCCAGGGGTCTTGGATGTGGATGCTCTGCTCCAGATTCACTGTGGGATTTTGGAGTGAATTCAGCATCGCTCTGCAGTCAGATCCCCGCCACCAAGAGGAAGGCAACTCAGCGTGCAGGAAGCCGGCAGCCTGGCCAGCGCTCCCCTCCCTCGCCTYGGATACGCAGGTACACACTCACATTGGGGGGTTTTGTCAGCAGTTGAGAGCCAGCGCTCTTCTGACTAATGCTTTTGGTCGGCAAGCGCCTGCCGCAGCTTGGCKCGCACGCATCGCTGCCAAAACACCCGCCTCGGCCGGGGGCCTCGGGCCCGGCTGCACGGTGGAGGTGGCCCAAGTAGGAATGAAAACAGCAGCTGGGAGAGCCAGCGCTCCTGGGCCACCCTGCCTTCCTAGTGACCACCCATGGGGGTGCAAGTGCGACACAGCTGGCTGGCGGTGCAGTTCCTAATGCTCACTGAAATAATCCCCCCTCCCTTCCCCCCTCTAAGGAATTGCTGCTCTGTTCCTGCATCTGACCATAGATGGCTTGGGACCGCTTCCAAGCTGCAACCGGCTCATACCTGCAAGAGGTGGAAACACAGTGGTAAAGTCCTTTCCAGCTGCCTAGGTTCAGATCTAGTGCCCTCCTTGCTGCACCGRGAGAGAAGGCAGCCCGCTACCCAGAGGAGCCACGGACTACTTGAATCCTCCATCCCCCCTCCCCAGGGCCAAGTGACGAGACAGTCAGATGACGGCGGAGCCAAGCCACAGGCATTAAGTCCTCAGAGGAGAACGGTAAGAGCTGGGTGCAGGTTTTCTCCACGGGGATCTCTGAGGGCGGACGGAAACAGTAACAGTTTCATTTCCCCATTTTAAGGGGCCAGGGGGACGGGAAGGGGGGCTTCCAAGGAAGTTCAGTCCATCACAGGACAAAAAACAGGATGAGCACCACCAGCAAGATAACAAAGAGGACGATAATTGCACACCACTGCCGTCGATCTGGAAGAAAAAGGAAGTGTCAGTTTTCCCACTCTAAAATGGAAGTTGGGGGTGGGGGAAAGGGGAGAAGGGCAGAGCTTTTCTTCACTGTCTACTCCTAGGATCCCCATTTCAGCTAAAGGAAGCCCATAAAAAGGCAAAGGTATAGCTCCACAACCAGCAGGACAAACAGTATGTCCCTCTGCAGGCTCCCTGCTGTTCGAAAGGGCCGAGTTCCCACTACAGCCCAAAGCTGTGAGGCCACACAGTTTTTCCTCCAGCATTTTGGCTGTTTTTTTTTTGACAGCTGTATGAATTCTGAGGTTTCTCCTTAGCCAAGTTCAAGCAGATTTGATAAGCCAGACCAAAAGCTATTGGGAGGAACAAGTGGAGCGCTCTTGTGGGCTGCTGCTAGTTTGTTGTGTAACCTGTTTGCTAGAGTAACGAAAAGGGGTCCAAAGAAAGGTTTCTAAAATAGTTCTGCTGGGAACAGCTTGTCGCAGCTCTCTGTCAGAGTCCTAGGAATGAGGTTTCTCCTTCCCAGACATCTTGGTACACCTCTCAGGCCATAGGAATGTTCTGCAGATGCCCAGTGTTGCATCACCTCTTAGAGCTTTCTCAGGSAGCTCATCGCATCATCAGACCAATTCTGCTCTTTAGAGAGGATGTATTAGTGCATGCCACAGAGCAAAAGTCAGCCTGTACTATCGCTCTAAGACGCCTGTCGTCATTTCACTCTCGCAGCGGAAGAGTCCTCCATCCGAATTAACGTTTAGCTTTGACTTCTCGACACTGGAAACCCCACCGCCCCTGGACACTGCTCTTGTGCAATATGAACTAGAACGGCAGCCACAGGAGTCACTTGTGCAGTGCAGACCTCTACCTAGATAAGCTCTGTTTGCAGCATGCTTTCACGGAGCAATAGAAGGCTACACGGCTGCTGTCTGCTGGTGGCCACATCTGCGACAGCSGAGATAAAGCCCCTGTTAGATGGTGGTGCCACGTGGGGGCAGAGCTGCTGTCATACCCAATCCCCCAACTCCAAACACAGCAGGGTCACTGCAATTAGCAGTGGGAAGAGCCTGCCCAGACATCCCTGAACTGGTCCTGTTGCTTGTGATGGTCTTTTGTGACTATCAGAAGCACTTTGCAATGATCAAAGTGTTTTTTCTCATGCAAAGTCAAGAAAGGTAAAATTTGCCAGTGGTCACGCTGCCACAAGACCACCAGAAGACTGGAGTCTGTCAGCCTTCTGAATCATCTRTCTCTAAGGGGCTGTATTTCAATAACCCCATAAATTTCCTGGCCAGCCTAATCCTGCAGAGCGAGAACGCTCTTCTCTTTCCTGACTTGCTCCTGCTTCCATGAACTACAATATATCCATGCAAGAGGGGATAACAGAGGAGGCTATCAAACAGCATGCAGTAAGTAAGTGCTTCGTTTCAAGAAGGAGCGACAAGGGACTTCCCGGCAGGCATGCTGTATTTCCTGTTTGCACTACCGTGGCACCCAGCCAGCTGAAAGACCCGCCAAGTTCAGGCACAGCCTTATAAGGGCTTTTCTTGTGGGCTGAGCCTTCCCCCCCATTTCAGATCACCTCTGTCCAACTGACAACATGCCTGCAGTGCCCCAGCTTGCTCCTGCCACRTGCCAGCAATGCCTTGTGCAGGGAACTGAGAGTTAGGAAGGGGCTTGCTGCAGCTGAGAGTTTACGTAGGGGAAGCCACACATAGTTGTAACCGAAAGCTTTTGCTAGGCAGGCAGCCTAGGAAACTGCAGCACAGCGGAAGGCTACAGAGCATTCCCATACATCATCTGTGAGAGGTATTTTCCCACTATAGCAGTCAGTAGCAGCACAAACAGAAAGGCATCTGTAAACAAAACAAAAGCTTCAGACAGGCTACAGAGCAGGGTCTCGGCATGAGCAGTAACGAGGTTTGCAGTACTTCCCCCCCTCTGTAACCTCTCAAGCTCCTGCAAAAAGCTGCTCCCTCTTTTTCTTAGGTCAGGGCAGACCATCAGTGGGCAAGAGCACAACGGGTCACAGCCCTAAAATCCACTGGCTTGTCTCCCCCTTTCCAGGGTCAGATCCCCCTTCCCAGGACCTACCGCTAGTCATGTGAGACACTTTTGCAAGCTTCTTCATGACGTTATCAAGCCGTGACTGAGTGCTGTCTAATTCATGAGAGAAGTCATCCAGCATCCTGGGGACAGAGAAGTGCAGAACTAATTAACAAGTGATGTGTCCCTTCTGGATTTCTCTGTGTGCTGCCACGCACTGACAAAAACACCAATGAGATCAGTGTATCAGACCATAGCAAAGAAAAGCAACATAGCTTGCTGTCTTGAAAGCACCCAAAYAAACAAACAAACAAAAACCACCTGCTCAAGCAACAGCTCTACTTTGGTGGAAAGTGAACTCAGTTGGGACTTCGGCTTGACTGATTCCCCTGCTTTGGTGGAAAGTGAACTCAGCTGGGATTCCCACTTGACTGATCCCCCTGAATGTACGCAGGCATTTTACAGGTAAGATCCACTGATCTCTGCAAGGTGAAGAGCAGGGTTTTCCCTCCTTCTAAGAGGAAAGTCATATTTATAATCCATGATTAGCAGAGAATAGCTAAATTTAGGCAATGTTTAGACTTCAAAACTGTTTTGTTGTTCAAGTTTTACAGCTGAAGCAAAGATCTTGTGTCAGGTATGTATCGAGCAGGGATGAGACTTGCGTTGCTTTTACTGTGCTTTTTGAGCTCTGTGTGGAAGTTACCCATCTACCTACCTTCACACAGTAACTGTAATGGATCGGAAAGCCTTTTGAAGCAGTGTTTTGTCAGTGGCAAGAATCTATGTCAAGATAAACGAGTACATCCAGGATCAAGGTACTCATCTTCAACGGGCAGGATTCTAAAGCTTTCACATGTTTAAGAGGACAGCTGCCTTCATTTGGAGTTCTAGGGCACTCAAATTTCTTCCACCATCCCATCTTTTCTGTCCTCTCTTTTTGTTAAACCTTCATTTGGAGCAGAAAAGAGAGTTTTGAAAAAGCCATATTGCCTTCACTATCTGCTACTCTCTAGGAAGCACTGATGGCATATGTGAAGTTCTGCAAACACATATACCACACTGACCTGCTTCAGTGAGAGCACAGACATGCTGCAGGACTTCATAAATGTTGTATTTAAAGTTCCTCCTATCCATCAAAGGAAACACTACTTCACAAGGGGCAGAGCTCACCAGACTAGTACCAGCCAAACAGGGAGATTTTAGGCATGAACCATTTAAATTCATGCCTAAGTCGCTAGCCTGCGTAGTCGGAAATTTTATGCACTTCTTTGCAAAGGACATGCACTGGGAAAGAAATCTAATTTATATGTAAATGGGTGGATGCAAACTACTGTGTGAGCTACCCTTTAACCCTTTGCGTGGGTGAGCATTATTTTTAGCTTTAAGTATGAATAGCAGCTCTGTGCTGCACGTTTCAAACGCAGCAAGGCACAGAGCTCTGAGCTACTGAGTCGTGCAACCCCAAACAGTTACCCGGGGTAACAAAAAAAAAACCTGTGGAGTGTGAAAGCGCCTAGTATCCTGCTTACACATGACTGCCCCCTCTCATCTGTTCATACCACTGGCTGCCTAAAGTCAAAGGAGCATAACTGTGTGCCTTAAGGGGAGTGTTTAAAAAGACTATGAGACATGAAAGGTAARACTAGCAGCTAAACCTGCCACAGGTGCAGGCTTTCAAAAGAAGATGACTGTGGCTAGATCCTTGAAGGCCTGAATAAGAAATGCTTTCCACTGCCTGAAACCAAAGGCAGTCTAGGGCRCTGGGGAGGGGAGCTAGGAGTGACTGCCTAAGGGATGAGGAAATTCAAGCCCTAACAGCTGTAAAGGTGTGTCAGCAAGGGATACCCCCTCCCCCAAGATGTGCTGCAGCCAGCCCACACCCACAGTGATTTCGGTGTCCACACTTACACTGCCTGTTCTTCCAGCTCCCCGCCAATGCGCTGGGACATGTTCTTCAGCACCCCGATGCTGCCAGAGACCAGCTCCAACTGCTCATCTTGCTGCTCGACAATCAGCTGGGGCCAAAGAGAAGGGAAACGGGCAATTACAGTCTTGCTGCCTTCTGCAACTGGGTCAAAGCCAGMTGGATGGATGGATGCTTGCTAACTCCACCAGTTTCAGCTGCAGAGCCTGGGAACAGGTCTAAGCCTCCATGAACCAAGAYTGCATTTCTAAGAAATGCTTGAGAACTGACAACAACATGAAAGCCTCCCAGGCATCCTTGCACAACAGCCAGCTGCAGAGTCCCTCCCACTGTTCCTGCAAATTCAGCCTTGACTCAGCCACACTGTGTCCTTTCCCTGTGTGCCCACCACAAAGAAGACTCYTCAAAGACAGAGCCCCTGGCTAGCAAAACCTTCACAAGGCTCACTGCCTTCAGCAGGTACAACAGTGGGCACCTAGRAGCCACGCTGCTGCTGTGCCTGAGGGAAAACAACCCAGAGGACGCTGCTGTTAATGAAGAGTTAATGCAAGCAAAAGGCTGTTACAGCTTCTATGGCTAAAAATAACAAGCTTGGCTCTGAATGTGCCAAAGGAATAGGTCTGCTGATGTTTTAAGTCATTTTCAGGGCACAATCACACTAGGGATTAGGTTTACCCTAGTTACCTACTTCTGAATCTATTTATCTTCCTAGAGTCACTAGGTAAAACTCATTTGAAAGCTGGACCAGCGCGATGTGTCAGAAGCCTTTGCAGAGTTTGCTGCCTGAGAAGTGGCTTATTTAAGGGCCTGCGTTTGGGTGGGCTGCTACACGTGGACCTGTACACTGCCCTGGCACTTCTCCAAATTCTACCAGCTTCAGAGAACCATGGCACCAGGCACCATGACACAGATCTTCTAGCAAATCTTGTGGTCAAAAGCAGAAAAAGGAAGTAGGCATGTGCTCCTGCTTAGTCTATTCTGGTGAAGATGCACAGAAACACCAGGAAACATCAGCTCACTTTTTAATCAGGGAAAGCTATATAAGAGAAATGGGCCCTTTCTTTTTCTCTACATTTCTACTCTTCCAAGAATTTTGGCAATCCTTGCAATATTCAAGTTCAGCATGCTCCAGTTATCAGATCATCTTGTTTATCTTCTATATGSAGAATACCCAAGTCTGAAGGGTTAAAAACTCTGCACCAAGATATATCCAAAGCCACACTGAACAGAGAAYGCAAACCCTAATATATACTGCAGCTAAGCAGTAGGTTATCAGGCTCCTGGCTTCAAAACAGCCAAGGACTGGATTTATTATATTTATTTATTTATTTATTGCTCTTGCAACCTGCACACCATCTCCCTGGCACACGTTTGGCAAGCAAGGCCATTCAGTTGACATTGCACGGAAGCTGCCTTACCTGTTGTTGAGCTTGTTGCTCCTCAATGAAGTGTGAATTTGCTAATTGCAGTTCCGGATCCAGACGGCTGTATTTGTCAGGTGCAGAGCTCCAACTCTGACTCCCACTTTCTCCCAGGAGTGCCTAAACAGATGCATAAAGCCCTTAGCGAGACCTCTGTGTCTGCTCACAGCCTGTCTACAGGACATAGTGGGAAAGTAGAAACCCCTGTATAAACACATACAGCACTCGATTGCTGCTCATCCAGAGTGCTGTCAAACTCAAACAATACGACGCCAGCCTCAGAAAACTTTGCAGCCTCATTGCTGCACATATWCCACTGAGGCAACAGGAGAGCTCGAGTACAACTAACAGTCAGGGAGGCAGCACAAGAAGGATGTCTGTATTAGTCCCCAAATCTGCTCAAGGTATGGTACTGTGCGCAAGGAGGACATGTAAGCTGGAAAGCATCCAATATTTAGTGTTAACAGATACATAGCATGAACTGAATACTGTGCTAAAGAATGACTGGGGCTTAAGAGGGTGTGGATAAAGTACTTAACCAGTTGAGCACAATAGCTGACAGAGTAAAACAGTGCAATATATAAACAATGCAGCATTGTTTGCAGGGATCAGGTTCTTTGATTCGAGAAGTTACCTGTTCCTCCTGCATACCATTTACACAGTAACAACATACAAATTTACACCTGCTTCTTGCTCTGCAACCAGAATGGGAAGGCATGTGTACAGCCAAGGGAGAAGCAGGCTTTATAGCCGAGTAAATCTGGTCACTGGAACAGGTCACATGAGTGACAGATGCCAGAGAATCATCTGAGGCCAGAAGGCGAGGAGCCTAACAGGTTAGGGAGCTTTGCTCACCAGTGCAAGAGGCAAGGCCAGCTCTTTAAGAGAGGCGTAGGAGGGCAAGATGAGAACATCTTGCAGCTTTTGGATGTGGGCAGCTGAGGAGGAGGGGACAATGGAGTTTTTGTGAAGAGCAGCTAGACAAGGACCAGACAACTAAGATAGGTTAAACACGAGACGGGTTCTACGGTTCATCTGGTTTGTAAAGGTCAGGGAGGGCAGAAAAAGCTGTGAGGGAGCAAGCAGGAAGCCAGACGGACATCTGTTCTTGCCCGCCCCCGAGTTACTGGGCAAGTTCCTGATTCTCTTCAGTTCRGGGCAAGTACTACTATCACTTATTTAACACTGTGCACTAGCTTTGCTGCAGCTTCAACAGCTTGTGCTTCCCAACCTTAGCTTAGCACTATGAAGATCGAGCCACCACCAGCCAAAAGCCAGCCTCTCAAACACAGAGGCACCCTGGAGAACATCCTGCAGCCCAGTACAGCTCAGTCTTTGCAGTCAGAAGGGAAGTAGTTCTGGAGAAAGGAGAGGAAGATACTAAGAGGAATCAGTTTTCTTGAACAGATGTCACTATATGTACTGGGCCATATGGCCTTCTACAGCTAGCAGGAGCGTCAAAGAAAAGAAAGCAGCAGAACACAGATATCTACAGACTTCTCTGAGCAGGGGTATAGAGGGCTTTGCTTCTTCAAGTGTTTTCCAAGCATCTTAATTAACCCTGTAAAAAGCTCAGGAATTAGCTCTGTCCTCAGCAGCCTGTTCCAGAGCTTGTCATTTTTGCCACAAGTGATAAGATTGATCCAGTCAGATAAGTCTGTTGTATTAAGTGCACACAAACTTCTACAAGAAGCTTTGGGAGTTGTAAGGAAATCTTCAGCCAATTTCTCTGTCAGCTGGAGAGGAGGACAAACTGCATCTATTACTTAGATTATGAGAGTGGACAACCTGAGAGAACTTCTTCCATCCTCTTATGAGGTTAACTATTAACAAGATGGAGCTATCTGCAAGGATACATAGMATCCTGGCTCCTAAGTACAGTAGAGCACAGGATTACATTTAGTGCCTTGAATTCTGACTCTGCTCCTCCTGCAAAGGAGGGAGATTCCCTTTCCTGAAGGGTGATGCAACACTGACAGTTGTACACAGTCAGTTCTGATGACAGAGACAGATGGTGTGTGGTAACTGATTACTTTGAGAGACAGGTTTGGAAGAGTGTGACAGCACTGTGCCTGCGAGAGCCAGCTCTCTCATGGGCTCTGGAATGACAGGTCAGCAAAACAGACCTARTTCAAAGACTCAGCTTTGTTACAGCATGTAAGCCCCTTGCCAACAAAAATATTTTTAGAAGATGAGCTACAAAACAGGATATATACTGTAATTACAACTTCTAAGCATTTTTTTTCAACATTATACACTCTACTTACTACCCTAAACTAAGTGAAAATGAAAGTTTCATGTAACACGTACCTTCACACAACAGCTGCTAAAGCTGATAAATCCTCCTCCTACTTTATAAAGTATCAAAAACATTACTATATTCATGTAACTTGCCTGTTTCTGAGTCTCACCTGCCTGTTTCTTCTTTCAGCCAGTGCTTGCATGGAAGAGTTTGACATCTGATCCTTCATTTCCTGTTTGTTCAAGGAAAGAAGCAGTATGTGAGCATTAGATTTGAGGTGAAAGGCAGTTTCAGTTTGTTACGATGTCATCTATTCCCAGCGAGATTTCTTGTGCAACAGATTTTCCTTAAAAACACATGCAGTTTTAAAGAGCCTGGAAGGATGCTGAATAAATCTCCATCACACTTCATAGTTGTACTAACATTAGAATCATTTGCAGTGGGTTATATTGAAAATATTCCTTATTTACTACTAGTTTTGCTTCTCCACAGCCAGAAACACTTTGATTTGTATAGGATTAAACTAATCTTCGCATTAACAGATTGTAAAAARGAGTTATATTCTTGACCTGAAGGTGCTAGAAGCCTGTAACCTGCAYTTTATTCCCAGTTGCCTCTGGTTTAACCTGGCATAGGCCAAGRTAGATTTCTTGTCCTATGGCAATCCTCTCTGACTCTGCCTACATTTCTCTATTAYGACTTAAGGTTTGTTCTTGAGGTACTGTAGGAGCTGGTTAGTCACAAAAAGCTCCCAAACACTTTGTAAAGTAGCCTAGTTTTTATAGAATTATCAAATAGCCAGTATGATCTAGCAAGGTTTGATCTATCTCATCCACCAGCACAGTTCTGATGTCACCGGAAGATGCAAGTATGTTTTTACTGCTCAGAGATGTGCAACAGATCTTCGAAGAGCACCAGCACCCACTCGGTTACTTTTCACCAGCTTATGCATGTGCTGCTCTGCATCACAAATTCCCCCTGTGGAAGCCACCCGATAAYGCCACTAAAAAATTGCATTTAACAGTAGAAGCCGCTGCTCTAAAATTGATTAGTCAGCAGTTTGCAGCCTGAAAAAGAGGACCATAAAGCAGGCTTGACTGATCTTGCTTGTCTGGGAATGTAAACTACACGGAGGGCAAGTCAGCGAGCACATGCTCGCTACCTGGGGCCATCAGAAGACAGTAAGAACTGTATCCAGACCACAGCATTACTGGTAGGATAACAAGCTTGCTTCTAGGCAGAGCAATGCATTTTATGAAGCAAGAACATCCAAATCATGAGACAGCAGAAACTAAGCCACATTGCCAGYGTGTGTTATATTAATACAGAGAAAACTTCCTAACTAGTAGTTTGTTATCAGGTGGTGAAGCTTTTGCGAAGATATTTTTTCTCCATTTGTTACCATCAAGTTGTTGAAATCTGTCTAGCTTGTGAATCCTTCCTAAAAGCAATGCGAGTAAACGCCACTCCCTTYGCAGTCGATACTTTTCATTTCAACCCTGTCTGCAGCTTTGGAGTTTGTGAAACTGCTGCAGTGAAACTGCAGAGCTCTGCCAAGCCCACCTCTGTTCGAAGGACTGGTATTTAAGAGCGTGAGTCTGAACTTTAAAAAAAACTTCCCCTAGTTAAAAATAAAAACTAGTGGCTGTTTTGACTGTTTTGTAGCAGTAGGAAGTTGAAGTCACTATGTAAACAATGCTAGTGAGTGTTCAAAGGGGACCTTCTGTTTTTGAAAAGTAGTGATACAAGTAAAGGACAGTTTTTTTTCCCTTCAACTCTGAAGAGAGACTCCAGTCTTCCCTGCTTAACAGAGGCATCTTTAGCCTTCATTTCCAGTTTTCATGCATTTCCAGGCTCATCATTACAAGAGATGTTTGAAGACTTAAAGAAGCAGCTGAAATGGAGGAAAGCCATCCAGGGGATGCAATGAGGTCTCTGCATCCTTGCTGCCCCAAGCCSATCTGGGAAGTCCATGGCGGGAGCACACGGGGAAAAGGAAGAAGCCCAAGAGAGCAGGTAACAGCTTTATCCTCYACTGCAGAGGAAAAGTTTCCAGTTCGGCACTGAAATGGCCACAAGATTTCTGCTTTTCCAGTGAAGCAGCTCCTCCACCCCAATCCTCTTGCCCTGTTCCCACCTGAAGCCCAAGTTCCTTACCCTGACCACCTGCCGCGTGCTTGTGATGAAGGCTTTCCGTATACCCAACTCCGTTGCATCGAGGTTGAATTTCCGAGGGTTTGCCTCAACAATACATAGACAACAAGTCAAGGAATCACTGTCTTCAGGGTGCAGTATGCATACAGATAGAGACCACCAACAATGAATCTATCATGTGGYACTCCTCCAATTACCTGTGCATTTTCCCAAAATTCACTTAGCAAAGTACAAGACACTAAAGGAAAAAAGCATGGCAGCAATGAACTGTGCAGTGCACATAAAAGGGAAACCTCACACTGGTGTGGTTTTTGGTTGGCTGATGTTGTGCAGCACTTTCAGGATGTTCAGCTGAACACAAAGGAAAAGGACTATTGCTGGAAGCCAGCCTAGAGTAGGACTGACTACACAGAAATCCAAGTTCATTCAACAGAACAGTCTTTTTTTTTCAATAAAGCATCTTAAATACATCTTTTCAAAATGAAAACACAAACACAGTGTGAAATTAGTTTGCAGGGCACATTTTGTCATCGTAATCTCTCATTTGCAATTTGAGAAAACCTGGCATAAACTGAAAATTCAATCCCAAGTAGTCTCGGTTTCTGCAAAAAGTAACTACTGGTGAGTACCAGCACTTGATTGCTTATCACAAGGTGGGAACTGCATGTCTCTAACTCCAAAGACTGCACCGGCAGTATAAAAAGGATATTAATTGTTTCATCCAGGTCTTCCAAGTCCCACTCAATGCTCCGCAAATTGTTCCTGAGCTCATTAGTGGTCCAGTCAATTTCTTCTCTTGTGGCTATAGAGGGATCTTGCAAAAGCTCTGTCCACCTCTGGAAGAGCCCCTGGGCAGTATTCACTGCTTTCTGCACCTCCCTGCAGTCAGAATATTTAAAGAGAAGTGAAGGATTATTGTCAGTTTTTTTGCAGCAGTCATACTGGGACATTCTCATGCCCAGGGTAGTGCAACCTCCCTGCAAACATCTTTCTTTCAAATGTTTTTAGTTTATTTTGTACAATAAGGGTTCACCATACTTCTGGACAACTCTGTCTCCTTTCATGTTATAGCACAAAGTGCTGAGCAACAATTTATAGTTCAGTTACTACAATTAGCTAGGGGATCTGTTTCTTTACGGGAAGTTTCTCTCAAGTGTCACAAAAAGTGAGACRGGGCAGTGCAACTGTCTGAACAAGACTCTTCGACAATTATTATTTTGCATTTCTCTCAACATCCTTCCTCTAAAGACAGCTGACTACCTAGGCCAGATACCCCAAGAGCAAACAGAATTACAAGAACTGCCCTCACAATATAGTTAAGCAGACTGTCCAGTACAGCATTGTTTATTTTAATTTAGCATTGAAAAAAAATACAGTACAGAGGATCCTCTATACTGGCTTAGCGAACAGAACTCTCTGCTGCTGCTCTCAGCTTTTTAGAGAAGAGTGCATTCACAGCACGGGAACGTAGGCTTAGCTGACAGCACTGAACGCTGCAGTCATGCTTTGGGGCGAGAGGACAGGTAAGCGTCCATAAGTGTTAGTATCTGTATGTACAAACACTACGGACTGTTCGCTCGGACTAACAGCGAGTCAGGMCGACGCAGACAGACGAGACCAACGCCAACGAGACTTCGCTGGCTCCTGAAAGGTGGCCGCCAGTCAAAGAGCTTGCACACAGCGTCGTGCAAGGTGCACTGATCTCCAGCGAATTAAAACAGTTTATCAGCTGGAGAAGCCTACATGGGTGACCCGCACTTGTCCTCACCCTGCAGCCCTCCGAGGGCCGCTGGCTCTGGGTCTCCTTACATTACACCACTAGGCTGAAGTCTTTCCACACCCCGGTGCGTGCTCCTCTTCTCGCACACGTGCAGCTCAGAGCCTGTTGCATCTCGCTCCCTAAAGTCGGTGGCAAGTGCTAAGGATCTCGCGCGGTTTGTTTCCTCCATTACTGCCTAGCAAAAGCTTTGGGTTTGGGTTTTTTTTTTTGTTTTAACCTGCAGGTACCTCCTCAAGTATGTCCAAGCGGAGGCTGGAAGTGGAGTGGGGA
>NW_028186488.1:24394-33751 GCF_003343005.1 Rhea americana
CCTGCCCCGGCGCCTCCCCGTCAGGGCCGCGCTTGCCGGTCGTGCCGCGCTTCAGCTCGCGCGGCTCGTGTCTCACGCAGGCGGGTTTCGCGGGGGGGCCCTGTGCGGAGCTGGAGGTGCCTTGGGCACGGAGAGGACTAACGGAAGGGAGCGGAAAGCAGCGGGCCGAGGAGGCGCCGCCTCGGTTGCACCTGCCCCTGGCCGAGACCTTGTCCTCCGAGCCCCGCGGCCCTSCCGTGCTTCGTGCTCCCACCTCTCCGTCCCGCCTTCCCCGTGCGCAGCTGCCAAGGCTGCTCCTTTGCAGTGCTCGTTCATATCCCCCCCTTCGCTGGAGGCTTCGTGTTAGCTGCCAAACGCCCCCCGTCACCGCTATCCCTCACGCCTGCTCTGGCAGCTTCGGACTTTTTGCCTTTGGAAATGCCAGGAGGCTTGAGCTGATGGTGACTTTTGGACGGAGGCGGAAAACCGGCAGCGCTTCGCTTTCGGGGCGCCGAGGCTGCGCGGTTCAGCTCGCTCGCCTTGCGAGAACCCCCCTGAACCTTCACCGCGCTGCGAAGGAAAGAGCAAAGCTCAGATAGCCTCGGAGAGCGGCTAGCTGGGGATTTCACAAGTCCTTTAATAAATTATACGAACCCTTTATTCGTGTGGCTTTAAGGAGAGAAAATAGCTCGTGCGCCTTTGTGAAAAGTATAGAGCTTCACGGTGCTGTTGAGGGCTGCAGACGAGGCACTTTTGAAACGTAGAGAAGTTGCAAACTTCAGAGGAAGGAAAAAAACCTTTTTTGATGCTGAGAAGTGAATTTACGTGCAGCAGTAAATTCACACAAAAGTCAAATTGCTGCTGTGTTTTTTAGAGTTGAAGCATTTTTTCTCTGTTTATTGCGGGAAGTTCTTATTTTTTGCTTCGAAGCGTTAGGGAGTGTTTCGGTGGCTTTCACTGTGCTCAGCTAACCTGTTTCTCCAGGAGCAAGGAGTGCTCTGTGAATGGCACCCAGCACAGCTGCAGAACTGGTCAGGAAAGATCTGATTAAACACTTCTGTGCTGAAAAGTGCCAAATCGTCAGAATCGAGACTGTCTGCAGAAGTGAGCTGGGTTCACTGAAACTTGCATCAGAAAACAATGTGTGGCAAGTGTATACATGCACCGGGGTGTGCGTGCGTGTATCTGATCCCACACAGGCTAGTAGTCTAGCGTTAAGGATATGCTTTTGCCATAGAAGAGATGGCTTTTCCTCTCGGGAAAAGCTAGATTTGTTTGGGTTTGGATTTGCAAAAGTATAGGGGATTTTTTTCCCTACTGACAAGGCTTTAAAATGAAACAAAGAAGCAATAAAGGAAATAAGGTAAATGAGTTTCAGATGCTTCTACGTGCCTTTCCTCCTTGTTTGCATTTTTAGTAAAAGTTGTTGAAGATTTTCAATGGTGGTTATAACAGGAGGATTAGCCCGGTGATAACTTGACACAAAACACTAGTCTGTGGTTAAATATTCGCTGCTGTGGTAGGCTGCAAGAGTTTGCACCAAATCCTATCCAGTTGTGGTCCCTCTGTTCATAGCTAGCTTTTTCTCTTTTAGACATCTCATGTGAGGTTTTATGGTGACTTGCCTCTAAAATGCAAAGGGGGCAGATGGCATGAGGTCCCTACTGTGCAATCGTGTTGCATATTGATATCAGTGACTCTGAGGTATTAAAACAAAAAGGTCTCAAGGGGTAACTGTTACTTGCCAAGAGGAAGGCTTAAATACTAGACGCTTCCAGTCCTGCATGCTTGACCAGCTAGAGACGAAACCTGGAAGGTACCAAGCTGCACACATGGAATGGAATAAATGAGCAAATGCAAGGGGATATTTTGTGAAGGATGCAGGATGACTATTCAGAATAAGGGTTGTTTTGGAGAAAATTTGGAGAAAAATTGGATAAATTTTTCATAGTGCATGAACAATCGATCATTTAATTAAGATGAAAATGAGAAATGAAATTGAGCAAAGAAGATGTGACCTTCTGTACAGCAAACCTCTGGAACTCACTGCAACGAGATGCCAGTGATTCTGGGAGCTTACTGAGAATTAATTACATAAGTAGTCAGGTGCCAGATTGCCATAGTCGTCATTATTTTCTTGAATCAGTGGTAGGACAGGAGGTCAGGCTGATTCCAGCTGTGATGTAGGTAGTGGAAGCTGCGGCACTGCAGTGGATCATCTGTGGCACCCACGTGAACGCCCACTGAATCTGTTCCCGGGTGGAAATTGGAAGGATCTTTTCCCAGACAACCTTACTCCATAACCATTCCTTGCTCATCACTGCTGTCCGTGGAAGACCGTCCCGAGGCATCTCGCCAGGGCTCTAGGCTCTGTCCGAGGGCAGGCGGTTGTTTAGTCGGCCTCGCGAACCAGGTCAGCTGTGCAGAGGGAAAGGACAAAGAGGCCAAAGGCAGGTCTCTACAGTGGGAAAGGGCCACGGATCAAATGGAGCAGGGAGATCAAACCCTGCTAGCAGGCACAGACATTTTATTTTGCAGTCTCCCTTTACTGTGGGAAGAGAGATTTGATGGAGGCATGATCTGCTCTGCCCTTGCAGAGCAATCTCTTCCAGGGATAACAGGTCCATGACTTGAGAGTGTCACTATACAACCTTCCTATCAGGCTTAAATAGGAAGCAGTGGAACAGAGGACACATCTGCACGCTGGGATGTACACGGAGCTACAGTAGTCGTTTGCCTGCCAGCTAAAAGGAAGGTGACATTGAGATATGAGGAGAGAAAAAAATAATTAGAGTGTGACTCCTGTGGGCACGCAGTGTGCCCCACAGTTCCCTGAATTGTGACTTTAGTTGACTCTACGTGGAGTTCATGCAATTAACGTGTGATTTTTAACCCCATTTTGGGCCGTAGGTGATTGCTGCTGAGGCTGCCTCCTGTTTAGCAAAGAGTAAGTGCATCCCTCAAGGCCACAGCTGCGGAGCAAATTGCTCCAGCAAAAAGCATGTTGTTGCGTGGCTTTCTGTGAGCTGGAAGCAAACGCTGCGCTGGGCAGCTGAAGGCCCGTCTGCCAGGCTGTAACCAGGGTCCCAGTGCTGTCGTGTTTTTTGTTACAGGACACAAGGCAATCTCCGTCTGCGTAACTGGGTTAGAGAGAGCACACGCACCACGGACCTCTGCAGTTCTCTGGAAATGGCACAGAAGCCACTGCAAGCATATCAGAGAGGAAAAAAAAATACAGGAAGGTGAACTACAATAGAACGGTTGGCTGATAGGAAACCCCAGACAAATAAATGCATTTTTTCCCCAGGAAACCAAAGCGAATTCCAGAAAACATGGAAAGGCGTGAGGCCAGATTTTTCCAAGGGAAATTGCTGCCTGAAGAAGCTGATAGTGGGATTTTTTTTCCCCCCTTTGTGTTTGGAGAGGTTGCCAGAGGAGTAGCAGGATTTTTTGAAGGCAGGCAGTCTGGGTCACGGGCGGCCACAGGAGGGGTGGGAAGTCCCAAGCCATGGGCTCAGGGTGAGGGAGGGGATCTTAAATGATCTTAAATCATTTGTGCAGAGACAGAAGGGGGGAATCCCAGGTCACAGATGAAGAAAGGTGCCTGGGAGGGAGGAGGGAGTCCTGTCTGCTTGGGGAAGGAAGGAGTAGTCTGGAGCATCTACACTGTTTTTTTCAGCAGATGGGAAGGGGGTCTTTAACTCTTAAAAAGCTCCCTTTGCTTTCTAGTGTGCAACTGTGCTGTAATATCACACCCTGTTGTGGTTTCACGGGCAGGTATATTAGTGCTCTGAAAAGCTGAGGAAGCTGCTTCCTTCCTTCGGGTTTAGGTTTGTATCGATTTGTTTGTATTTCGCTTGTGTGTTGTGTTTTGTTATCATTCAGCAGTATTTAGTGGTTAGTGCTCTTTGCTGTGTTTTGGGATGATTCTGAGCTCTTCTGACCTTATCTTCAAATACAGAGAAACCGGAACAGTTGGGAACCCTGAGTGATCGGTTATCGATATCTGACTGCAGCAGTTTGAGACTGCATCGATGGGAATCATTGATTTTTCTGGGGGAAAAAAAATCAACCTCAAACAAACCTCCTCCTCCTCCAACCTGTGTGGGTCTGTCACAAATGGCTCATTTTCAGATGTCTGTTATTCTTGTCTAGAAACGAACCCAGAACCCAGGCTGTGGCTACGCACGAAGCTGCATGTTGAAATGTTACCCTCTGGCCTTGTAACCTTTTGTCATCAAACCCTGCGGGATGCAGCCTGGATCTGCTCAGACACTGAGTTGTCCTGAAACTACACTTTTACTTGAACAAGCTACTCGTGGGAAGGATTTTGCCCCAACCCAACTTCCGGTGAGAGAGATGGATGTATATCGTTCCCATCTTCTTCCTGCGAAGAGTCTAGCTCACGATTCCTGGTCTGTATCAAATAGAAAGGCGACGAGGCACTGAAACAGGGCTGGGACAGCCAGAAGGAGAAGTGATGAACAGCTCCAGCTTGAGCCTGGGCCTGGAAGAGACCCACTGGCAATCCTGGCTGGAGGATTTTCCATCTCTTTGCTGCAACTTGCTTCCCTCTCAGGCCTGGGCCGCACATTTGGTGGCAAGCAGCGGGGCAGGAGATGGGAACGACTGGCTGGTGGGAGGGAACTATTTATGGCGATGCCGCTGCCAAAACAGGATCTTGGTAACCACATCCTCAGCTCCACCACCGCGACAGGTTAGGGAGGCCGTGCTGCGGGCCAGATGGCGGAGACGGTTGGATCCAGAGCCACGTTTCTGCAGCGTGGCGGTGGCGCAAGCTGGCGGACGTCGGGAACGAGAGCGGGACCCTGAAGTAACGTGGATAAGGGACTTCGGCTTTTGCGTTTCTGCTGGCTCGGCTGCTGGGGAGGCAGGCGGAGAGGTAACTTCTTAAACTGCAGTAGCCGTCGGGCTGCAGGCTGACGCAGACGGAGCAGCTGTCGGGCAGCCGGCGTGCGCCCGCGCGCAGCGGCAGCAGCCCACGCCGCGCCTGGCCCGCGCTGCACGGGGCCTCCCGGCCGAGAGGCGTGAATCCCCGCTGGACTTCCCAGCTACGACCTCCTTCGCTGCGTGTCGAAGGCGAATTTGAATGACTATAAAAACTCGGCGGTGTGTGCAGCCCTCTGCAGTTACTCGCCCCACAAGCTGTTTCCTGTCCCGAGCCTCTTTTATCCTGCGTTGTTTCTCGTTCCAGGTGGGGCCGCGGGCTCCCTGCCGTTTAACCTCCTCGGCTGCCCTGGCCGGCGCTCCCCGCCGCGGCTTGCTCGCGCGGAGGCCGCCTTCGCGCGCGCTGCTCTGCCTCCCCGGCCGGCGGGCCGGCGAGCTATTTCGGGAAACAGCAGCTGAGCGGGAGGATTGTTAATTGTTTGTCAAGCCCCTTCCAGCCTAGTTAGATCACAGGCAGAGATTAGAGCCCCTCGTCACACCCTTTCCTCCGCCTCCTTTTCCTATCGCCTGGCGGGAGGAGGGCGATGCCCTCCCGGTGCAGGGCGGACCATCCTCTTCGTCCTCGCCGCCGCCGAGGGGCTCTGGCGGCGGGCGCACGGCGACGGCTGGCAGCGAGGGCGGCTCGGAGGGGAGCCCGGGCGCGCGGAGCCCCCGGGCGCGCGGAGCCGCGGGCCGAGGCCAAGGCCGTCCCGGATCCGGCGCGCGGGCGCGAGCCCGGAGGCGGGCGGGCGAGCAGGCAGACAACAAAGCCGCCCGGGGCCTCTGACCTCAGCGGCTGCCATGTGACTCGGCCTCAAACTTACTAAAGCATTACATCAGCCTGGGAAAGAAAAAGGACAGAACTGCCACCAAAATATTGCCCGTCTTAAAAGGGCTCGCGGTGCGCCGGCCGCCGCGGGACCGCGCTCCCCCCTCGCCCGCCCGCYGCCGCTCCTCGCCCCGCGCCTCCCTTGCAGCCCCCCGCCACGAGGGCGATACCCCCCTCTCCCCGTTCCCCTTTGCAAAGAGCACAAGGTGCCGTCGCGGTCGGGGCGGGGGGGGGTCGAAGCAGCGCTGGTTTTGCCCTTCCAGTCCTGTTAATCGTGCGTGCCGTGTGTCTCGTCCCAAACTGGGCAAGCTYGGAGTTCGCGAGTGAAACCAGTGATAGGGGGTACTGGTTAACAGCTCCTCCTGCCCAGGGGGGTGCATTTCTTTGCTCTTTCCCTGCAAGGCTCCCAAAGCCCCCTTCCTGAGCCCTAAGGACGTTTAGGAAACACTTCATACATAAAGAGCATYGTATTTATTGCTGTCCAAGGCCGAAAAGATGTGCAGTAGCCATCTCTTGGCCACCAGCCAACAGTTTTAAGCAGATTAGGTGGCCAAAATGTAGGCTGTGGCTACCAGAGAGAAACGTTGGCTTGTATCATTCTGCTGAGGTGGTAGGTGGCAGAACAAGTCAGTCAGCTTTGGATGCAGTCACCTTTACTCAGCAAAGATCCTGTGCAGTGTCTTGTCCACCCATGTTTAGCTTCTTCAGCTCACAGAGCTGCTTTGCACCACAGCTCTGCATCAGCTCTTGAGTCAGGCATGTGGCTTCACGAAATCAGCAGGAATAAACTCAAATGAGAAATATGAAGTCTGATCTTACTCTTCTAACTGGAGTCATCTCTGCTGATGACACCAGAGGCCCAGGTCCTGCAAGCAAGCTCCGGGGTCCAAAAGTGACTCATCCGCTGTCACAGAGAGAGGAGATACCATGTTGTACAAGCGTAACCTAACATCACATCGTGGATGGAGCAGCTGGCAGCAGGCAGACATGACCCTGGTAGGTGGAGAGGAGTGACTGAAGTCCCAAACGTCTCAAGCCAGACCTGACTGAGCTGGTTAGACTGACCTGAGGGCTTAGACCAGGGAGTTGCTGGCCCTCCAAGGCATAGGATCAGGTTCTGCAGGTCTGGAAACTTGAGGATGGCGGCGGTTCCCACCACTGTCACTCGCATTCCTCCTGCCTCCCACGGCCCCGTGTGGGCGGCAGAGCAACCCGAGAAAGGCTTGGTGCTGTCGCAGGGAGGGGGAATGTCAGGAATGGCTTTTTAGGCCGTTGTCRGTCATACACTTCAGCACGCTCCAAGTGCTCCGGTCTAGTCATTTGAGAAGAGGCATCCTGGCAGGTTTGTGCGAGAGGAGGTAGAATCTTTTTAGATGTCAAACCACAGGCTGCTTTGTTTTGGAAAACCATACCATTGTGCTCAGAAGGAAATGTCCAGAGAGTGGCGTTTGGGGTTTTTCAGCTGCGTTTGAGCTAGAGAAAAACATACATTTGTTCTGAGTTTGGGGTTTTTCTGGGAAAGGCTCYTGCCGTGTCAACTATGTCTTAATGTATTTGTGGTTGAATGTTCACCTGGTTTCTGTTACTGTTGTTRCCAGCCACCCTGTTGTCCTCCCAGGAAGCCAGAACGTGGTGGCAGTTCTTGCCAATAAGATATCAGCTCAGGAAAGGCCATCTGAGAGTCACCGGCATGGGCAGGCCGATACCCTGCGTGCTGGGGAGGCTGAGACACGGTTAAAAGCAGAAGGGAGGTGAGATGCCTTCACTCTGGAGCAGTGGGGAGCTGGCATGGGCGATGCTGGGGCCATGAAGAAATTCCTGCGCTGGCCRAAATAGGAGAGTCTGTCTCTTTTTCGGCAAAATGATAGCATCCATTTTCTGCTCCGGTCCCCTGTAAGAGCTCTCCTTGTCCTCTGCATTTCAGCTCACAGAGGTTCCTATTTGCACCCCCAGGTGACTGCGTTTTTGGCCTTCATGCGCTGGGTAGGGTGCCAGGAGAGGCTGGGGAAAGTTGCCGAGGAATCTAAGGACAAGTTCCGAGTGTTTCAAAAAGAATAAAAGCCGGTTCTTTTTCTGTCTCCTGTTGACTGCATGAAACAAAAGACTCGTTTCTGAAACCCCAGGAGCGCGGCAGGTAGCGCCGAGGAAGCAGGATTTCTAACAAGCAGCAGGTGAGAGCTGGGCTAGACGGAGGAGCAGGGCRTCTGGTGACACAAGGGAGACGGCATATCTCTAAAAACACCTTTGGAGAAACACGTGGCGCACTGTGCCTGCAGCCCGTCGCCTCTAGCCAGCRAGTTACACGCCGCATTGCACTGAAAACCCGACCAGGCCACCCTCGCTCAGCAGCACGCAGACGCCCGCGGCCTGAAACGCTCGAACGCTAGGACATGCCAACATAAAGATTGCTCGAGAAACCTGCATCCCGCCCTGCCTGTGCTTGTTCATCCCGAGCTACGTCTTTAATGACACGATAGCACGACGCTTGCATATTGCTGCTTATTCCTGTCTTGGGCGGCATGTTCCCGAGCCAGTTTGCCCCACCTTGTCGTGCCGGGCTGGGAGCAACCTCGGCCCTTGCCAACGCCGGCACCGCCGCACAGCAGGTTGAGGAAGCTGCTCCGGCTGGAAGCGATGGCTTCTGCGTGGCGTCGAGCCCCCCCGGTAGGACGGGGGCAATCGGGGCAGGCTGCTCCGGCGGGGAGGGAGAGGCGGGCGCACGGCAGCGCTGCAGCACCCTCACTCACTTCACTCACTGCTGCGCAGCAGTTCGCTCCTTCCGAGCCCCCGCGCGCTAGCCTTCGTCTCGATGGCAAAAGCCAGCACTTCTGCAGCTCCCGCCTCGCGGCTCCCCGTGATCCTCGTTTCGGGGAGTCCTGGAGAGGCTCCCCGTGGAAAAAGGGACGGAAGCAGCTCGCCAAGCTGCGGGCAGGAAGTCTGCCCAAGAAGCAGAGAGAGAAACTGATACTCCAGGGCAGGGCATTCAACCTCCTTAATTTTGTCCCCACGTTTCTTGCACCTCTCTGCCACCTTCACCRAAGGCGGTGATTGCTTCTCGGTAGGAAAGGGAGGACCCGGGCCTGAAACACCCCTCCGAAACACCCCTCCGAGCGCGTCCGTCCTGGTCGCGGCCCCAGGCTGCACTGTGGCTGGCCACCGGTTTTGATCCTGCCCCCGGTTTTTGATCTTCCTCTTTYATCCTCAGCTTCCTGAGAGCTTCACTGCCAAAGCCCAGAAACCTGCAGCGAGGAGCCCCAGCTTCGGGGTCCGTCTCTTGGCCGCCTGCRGGCCCCACCGCCGCCCCGCGTGCCGTTGCCGCTTTAAGGGCCCTCTCCGCGGGGCGAGCGTTCGAACCCGCTCGGCTGCCTCGCCATTGGCTGGCGCGGGCGCGCGGGGCCCCGCCGGCGGTTGGAGCGGCCGGCGGGGCGCCCTGGAGCGCGGCAGGCGGCGGCGGCGCAGCCCGATCCGGTCCGGTCCGGTTCCGTCCCGTCTGTCCCTATGGAGTTCAAGCTGGAGGCGCACCGCATCGTCAGCATCTCGCTGGGCAAGATCTACAGCGCGCGGGGCCAGCGCGGCGGCCTCAAGCTCCACAAGAACCTGCT
>NW_028186488.1:34609-53273 GCF_003343005.1 Rhea americana
CAGCGCGGAGCGGCGCCGCCGCGGGGCAGCAGCGCTGGGGAGCGGCCCGGAGCGGCGCTTCCCGGCCGCGCCGGCTCGTGTTTTAAGCTTGGGAAGTATTAAGTTTATTAAATAAAGTCTATATTTTGGAAAGGCTTAGGTCAGAACTCTTACCTGGTGCTTTTAAAAAGTGTTTTATTGAGAGGAACAAAGTTTACAGGCGCTCTGGTGGGAAGTCCTCGGGCCTGTTCGTTGGGCTTGGTAACTCCCGGCCTTTGTTGTATAAAGGCTCGGGGCTCTCGTGGGGATTTTGTACAGTGTTCTCCTTCAGTGGTGTATCTTGTTTTGTATAAAATGTAACTCTACGTGTACAACACGTATTAAATATTTTCAACTGTATGCGCGTAGTCCGTGTTTGTGCAGCCGCTCGGCCTGGAGGGGGGAGGCAGCAGCAGCGAGGGTGCGGTTGGTTGCTGCGTGTCTGTGGCTGGATCCGCCCTGTGTAGCCAGAGGCTTGGGGTGGGCTGGAGCCCGGCTCTTCTGGGAGCTGGGAAGAAAGGAAGCCTCTGTCAGGGCGGCTGGAGCCGCTCCCGGGATCTTCCAGGTCATCTGGCTGCGGGCTCTTCCCTGTGCGGCGCCGCTCTGGGGCGCTGACTTTGGACACACGGGGACGTGGTGGGAAGTGCTGGGCTGTCTTGCTGGCTTTGTAACCCTGTTCATGAATCGAGACCCCAGCTGGGGCTGTGGGGTGAGGCATGCGGCTGTAGCAGCGTTTGAAGTCTTGCTCAGAATATACCTAATGTGCAGAATTGCTCTGTTTGGGTTGAAAGCAGTTGCTAAATACCAAAAGAGCAACTGCAGTGCAGCCCCAGCTTGGGTCGGCGTAGCTGCCTCTCGAGCACTGCCAGGTCAAGGGCTGGGCATGGGACTTGGCGTGCTCAAAGGTCCTGGGGTGGGGGCKTGTGAGCTGGTATTTCCTGGACATAGGCTGTGTGAACTGGCCAAATACTGCTCTGCCAAAAACTTTTTTCRATACCTCCTGTTTTGCTTTTACTGAATACCTAAAATAGTGAATGTCTAGCTAGTTTTGCTGGGGAAGGGAGAAGAAAAAAAGGGTTAAAGTTCCTGCTTCTGTGGGTGGGGAGAAAAGTTTGGCCCTTACTTCACAGTAAATATAGAGTGCCTCAAGGCATTGTAAATACATTGAATTGTGGGAGAATTTTTCTGCTTCTTGCTGGGAGGATCAGTAGTGGTGTCTCAGCTCTTAATTAATGAACTCTTCAACTGAGGATTAAATCTCTTGCAAATAAATGAAGATATCTTTATGCCCTCTAATATGCTGCCTGGAATATCTTGGTGAACTTCAGGGGCCCACCTCTTAAGAGAGCTGTTGAGCAGTTAGGAACAGGGTGTTCTGCTCTTGCCTTTYTCTGAGGTGGCTCATAGGTATCACGCTGCACTTGTATAAAGGCTCAGTGGTCAGGAGTCAAAACTTTCCCTTCAGATGAGGTTTGAGGATTGCAGAGTGTTAAATTTTTTTTTTCCCTCCCTACATCCTGTTTCTGTGAAAACTGGAAGTGTCAAGCTTAATCCTCCTGAGGCTCTAGGAAAGCAAAGAGTGGAGGACTTGTTGGGGGGGGGGGAAGCCTTCTAGGTTTAGGTGTCTGCTGGAGAGAGCTCTCTAATACGCGTACAGGTTAGCAACTCCCTATTCTGATGCAAAAGTGAAAGTTCTGTAGTCTTAATCAGTTTGTTTATCTTGGTGCTTACTGGTGACACACGGTTGTAGCCTGGTAGAAAACCCTGTGCTCCAGACAAACTGGTTATGATGAGACAATTCTTTCCACTTCGTACTTGTTGGGAGGAGACAGGAAGGGCCAATTTCTGCTTCACTTTTAGCAGTGATCTCAAAAAAAAAAAAAAAAAAAAAAAAAAAAAGCCTATAGCTGGCTATCAGCTGGGGAGATGAACTCAACTTGGGACTCTTGTGGTAAGAGGAAAGAGAAGGGTGAAAGAGAGGAGAGGTATAGGTTCCCTCTGAAGAGACAGGGCTGTGTTGGTTTTTCCCTACAGTTGTGCTTTTCCTGCTCCTTTTTAGAAGGAAAGCCTTGCTTGAAGGGGCACAGATTGCTCTCGCAAATTAGAAGCTGGGCTGGGAGATGGGAAAGGTCTTGTATTCCTTCCCTAGTTTTCTTCCCAAATCTTGGGGGATAGTTTTCAGCCCTACTTCTTGTTTGCCAGCGYGTTTCCAAGGAAATGGAGCTTCCTTGAAGCATTTGGATGGCTTTGCTCTGGGTTTGTGGTGGCTTCTGAACTCTGGAATGGGGTCAGGGTATTCTTATTTGTGGCTGTCAGCACATGGCGTTGATCAGAAGCAGCTTCATGTATCTGGAGGACTTGTTTTCTGGGCATACAACTGCTGGAAGAGAGCCTGATCCAGCTGGTGAAGGGGTACCCAATGCCCCTGCGCAGCCAAGGCCTAAGTCCCCTTTGGCACGTATCACCTGGCAGCAGTCATATCTGCTCTATCTTCCAAAGAGGAGTTGTGTAATAGCTYATTTGAAATCTGAAAGAGTCATGGCAAAAACTATCCTGAGGTGCCAATACCACTCTTGTGGCTGGCATGACCCCTCCGTGGAGCCTCTGAAAGGAAGCGAGTTCCTGTTTTCTTGTTACCATCTTGCTGATGTGGTGTTGCGTCCTTGCAAGTCCATCAGCTGCCAGAACCACCTTTCCCTGTGTAATGTGCACCTCATTTGTGTTGGTGGATGTGGCTGTGCACCTTGAAAGGTGTGTGTGCTCTAGCCAGGCATGGGGTGAAGAAAGCTGCGTCCTGCTGTAAGGAAGCGGGGAGAAATGGGATCTGTCTGTCAGGGAAAAACAGGCTGCATTTCGGGGAAAATCAGCCTTAGATTTGTATGCAGAAGTCRGTGCCCAGAAACGAGCCTACCCCGGAGCCCGAGCGCAGATGATGCTTCAGATTTTTCTTGGCAGTTGTATTTAACGACTGTGCTTGGAAGAGGATACTGAACAGCRGCGTGTTGCGAGGAGCAGGAGGCTGCTCTGCTGTTTCTCACCTCGAGGTCTGTTCAGCACGGTAGGATCTTCCCAAGACAGTTCCTCGGACCTTTGCGTAGCTGCACCTCCCCTTTGGGGGGGGGCGTCAGGGTTGTGCAGGTGCCACCAACAGTGGGCTGCCCCCAGAAGGCTGGAGAGCCCTGCCAGGGGCTGCTTGCTGTGGATTTTGCTCCCTGTGATCTCCATGTCCCCAGGGCACTGTGGGCTGCTTCAGAGAGACCTGGAAAAAATAATTACGAGAGACAAAGCGGCTGCCAGTAACTTTTAATTTGTCATAGATGAGGGCTTATACCTGCATTGGAAAATGAATCTCGAATTGAAAAGCCTTGTGATTGCTACACTGTATTATATTTGGAATAAACCTTTCTGCTCTTTTTTGTTTTTCCAATGTCTTKTCTTGTTCCTATGACCACTTTAGGAAAACAGATTCTGTTTATGTTAATTCATCTGTTCCATCCTGCTGCTTTGGTCCCTGGACTTTTCCTTCTGTTTGTGGTGCYGCATTTAGACGGCGCAGAGGTGAGTGATGGGAATAAGGCGGAATAAGCCTGAGGAGAGGCTAACAGCCCTAATGTGCCCCACACGCCAACGCTGACGGAAGAAAGAGAAGTGCGTAAATAAGCCAGATAAAAATAAAAGCTTCCATCACTTGGAAGAGAGGGTGACTCCTATGGAAACTACTTCACCAAGTCTAGAAGGATATGACTTAATGGTAAGATGGCAGGACCCTTGTCTTCCTATAATAGCAGCGAACAGCGGAGACTTTTAAAAGCGCAGCCTTGCGCCGCTCGCATTCCTTTGCGTGGATCTCGGGCCAGGCGAAACCAGAGCCAAGCAGGCAGTGCTGAGCTGTCCAGAGCGCGCTTGCTCTCGCTGGGCCGGCGTCCCTAGCCCAGCCCGCCGGCAGCAACGCCGTTCTGCGTTTCTCTGTGCTGAGCTCAGACTGGGGTCTCCTGAGAGTCTGAAAGAGAGGTGCTGTTAAAAAYCCTTCCCCGCAGTACAGCGAGAGGGCGGCTGGGCCGGGAGCGGGGAGGATGGGGAGCAGCTCACTTTCGCTTTGCTCCTGCTGTAATTGGTAATGAGGGACCAGTGCTTGCAGCTTGTGGAGTGTGAGCGTGGCTCTAATCAGGGATACCTTCTGGAGAGAGGAAATTATCTAAAAATGCCCTTGCCAACGAGGGAGTGTTAATGGTGTGAATCATCTCAGCCTTTAAAGGGATGAAAGTGCGTGTGTTGTGGGAGAGCTGCCAGCCAGTGATCCCCTGCGAGAGGCTGGGCGAAACCAGCTGGGCCGGGAGGCGGTGGGGAGGGAGGGCGCGGGGCTCGCCGGCCTGCTCTGGGTTTTGCTCGGGATGCTCTCCGTGAGCGGGCTGGCCTGGTGTGACCCTGCTTGCGCGTCCCCTTTTTCCCCTCCTGGGGCAGGGGCGGAGGGGGAAGGCGCCCGCTGCTGCGGTGTCCTGCTGGGGCTGTGTCAGCGCTCAGGAATCCAGGGAGCTGCTGGGAGGGAGGCAGGCGCCTCGGGGCTGCGTTCCTGCTGGGGCCTCTCCCAGCCTGGAGAGCAGGAAAACCGGGAGGGGGGGGGCCTGGGAGCAGTGCTGCGGGGAGGGCAGATGCTCTGCCGAGGCCTAAATCCCCTGGGGAAGACTTCTGTGGGAGGGAGGAGCAGAGAAGTGCTGCATGGGAGGGGGGACCGCATCCTTCAGAAATAGCTTCTTGCTTAAGTTATCGCTCCCGAGGCTGCTTAGGGACGCAGCTCAGATCCCCTCCCCAGCGCTTGCCCTGCTGTGGGGCTTGCATCTGTCCCCCACCTACCGCACTCGCCAGCGATGCCAGGCGAATATATATTTTGGGTGGGCGGAGRGGGTCCCCGCACCCTGGCTTCAGCAGAGCTCTTCCAGGCTGGAGCGGCTCCCACGGACAGGGTTAGGGCCGGGCAAGTGCCGGGATGCACCGATAAACAACTCTTCTGCTTGTCTTCTGGCAGTAATTTCTGCTGCTCACATGCAAGCCCTGCAGGGCCCCCCCTGCCCTCCTCCTCCTCCTCCTCCCCAGCTGCGAGAGGGCTGGGCTGGCCCGGCCCGGCCGCCCTTGAAGACAACAGTAATGAAATGCAGAGCTGCTTGGGAGAGCAAAAAAAGGCTCTGAGGTTTTGTGCCTCTGGTTTTCTCCAGCCTTTTCTCCCAGCGCAGTGATTTATTGGTGCTGGTGCCGGCGAGAGGGGGAGGGCAGGGCCTGGAGCCGCGGACCGAGGCGAGCGGTGAGTCGTGGTGCATTTCCCGGGCGGTCGCGCGAGGCGGAGGGGAGAACGGGAGAGGAGGAAGGTGAACTGCCCGGGTAGCGGCTGCAGGGACCCGACTGCCGGAGCCGAGCCCTCCCGCGCCTGTCCCCGTCGGCGCGGCGCTCGGGCAGAGCCTGGCCCTGGCCTCGGGCGCGGGGCTGGCGCGGGGGCTCCGCCGTGCCCGCCGCGAGAGGCGCGGGGGAAGGTGGCGGGGGGCGATGCCGGGCCTCCGCTCCTATCTTCTCCTCCTGCCCCGCTCCGTGCGAGCCTCCGGGCTGGGTTCCTGCGAGGGGGCAGCATCTCGCCGCCCTCTGACCGTTTCCCCCGGCCGGGGTGCAGCGCGGCTCGCCCCCGGCTGCGCGCCACGCTCGCGGCGGCCCACGGCTCCGAGGCCGGCCCCTCTCCCTCGGACCTCCCTGGAAGCAGAGCGGAGCGGTTCGAAGCCGAACGCGCCTCCCCTGGCAGCGTCCTCCTCCTCCTCCTCCTCGTTTTACTGCTGCTTCTCCAGGCGCTGAGCAGGGCGGCGGGGAGCGACCTCGCTGCGAGGAGCAGGCGGCCGCGCCGCCGGACGGGACGGGACGGGGCAGGAAGGACGCGGCTCGCTCGGAGAGGCCGGAAAGCGGAGGCGTGCGCGCCGGCAGGAAGGAGGCAGCGCGGCCGCAGAGGGGGCGCCGGGGCCGTCGCCTGCCGCTTCCTCGGTCCGCTGCGGAAAGCCCGGCCGGAGGACGCCCTCCGGCGCCGCTCGTTACCGCCCGCGCGGAGCCCCGTCTTGGCCTCCCTGGCTCGGGCGGGCTGCGCGGCGCTCGCCGCTCTGGCAAAGCCGGGCTTGTACCCCGCGCGGGGCCGCGTTTGCGCTGCCCCGACGGGACGAGCCCGGCGCCGCCGAGGACGAAGGTCGGCAAATATCCCGGGCCGCTTGCTTAACCTCCGCGGGCGGCGAAGGGCCCTGCCCTGCCCTGCGGCTTTTGCRTTAATGGAAAGCAAAGGTCAGAGGGGCGCAAACAGCACCCGCTTTCCAGCCGGGGCYGGCGGCGGGGGTCAGCTCCGAGCAGCAGCAGCGAGGGCTGGGAAAGCTGTTAAAGCCAAGCGTGCCGAGCCCGGTGGCGGCGGCGGCCCGTCTGGGCTCCGTTCCCACCGCCGCCGCCGGCACAGCGGAGCCGAAGCCTCTCCCGGGCTGGCCCGCGCCGCCCCGCAGCTCGTCCCGCGCCCGGACGGAGCGGGCTCCCCTGGGTCTCCGCCGGCGGTTAAAACGCGGCGCGCTGCGGCCGTGCCTGCTGAYGGACGCGAGCTAGAGAGAGACGCGACCTTCAGAGGCCGGCGAGGCGGTGCAAAAAGAGGAAAGTGCCGGCGCGCGTCTCGAGCAGGGCCTCTGGGCAGCTGCTCCCGAGGGGGCTGCGGCTAAGGCAGAGCTACCCGAAGCCGGCCACATCGACGCACCCCTTTCGACGAGGCCTCTTCTCCTCTGAAGGATGGTGAGAGGGCGCAGCTCCGGGCTGGCGGCGTAAGGTGCAGGCTGCTGCCATCATTTACTGCAGCCGTCGGCCTGCGACTTGTCCCTGCAAGCACCAAGCGCGATGATTCATGTCTCCTTCTAAAGGCCAGCAAGGCTGTGCACGAAAATCAGGGTAAATTCGGTCAGTCGAGCCGGAGGCAGAAGATCCACCCTCCTCCCGCCTGCTCCTCCTCTGCCCTGCAGATCCCCGGGGCACCAGCGGGAGCCCAGCACCCGCTGTTGCCTGCAGGGCCAGGGRCACGAGCACGGCTTGCAGTGCCGAAGGGCGCAGCTCTCGGGATGCGGTCGCTAGCTCATTTTGCAAGTGCTCCATAGCTGGGATGTGTTGGCATTAAAGGCTGCGTCCATGCTTCGGAGCCGGGTTTGATGCGAGCTCCCTTCCGGAAAGCGGAGCCGGGCTCCCTGGGGTGGCAGCGGCTGTGAGGCTCGCAGGGCCGAGGCGCCCGCCACAGCTGCTTCCAGCTTCTCCTCCCTGCGGATCTGGGGCGGCAATCCCGTGCGGGAGCACACCAGCCGCTTGGGATAGCAGGATGTGGGAGGGACGAGGGAGGGATCGTTTTCGGTTGGGCTGGGCTGACGGTTCCCACCGTCTCCATCCTGCCGGAGGAGCCGTGTCGGGGGGAGAGGCTCTCTGGAAAGGCGCTGGATTTGGCCGTATCCCTGCCAGACTGCCTCCAGCCACGGCACGCTGTGCCAAGGGCCTCTGCCGCCGTAGTAGCAGCTCCCAAAGCGGCGCTGGYGGAGCTGCGCTGATCTGACCGCTGGCACGGAGTGCTTGAGCGCCCTGCTGCTCRCCAGGCACCCTGAAGCCACCCTGCAACCCAGGCCAGAGCCGGAGGGAAGCAAAGCCCTTGCCGCGTTACCTGGCCAGAGACAGAGCCCCGTAACCAAGTTCAGGTGAACGTCTGTGACCRTCTCTTCACCCACCCCAAACGAGCTCCAAGGGCCACTGCAAAATCCTGTCACCTTTGGGTGCTGCTGAGCACCCCAGATTGCAGCTGCTCACCCTGATTTCCTATCTGGTGCGGCATTTATCGCAGATCTGCCCGCTTTCATCCTGACCCCTGCCAGGAGGAGCAGGGAAGGGTCCCGTACCGCCACGGGCTCTTGCCAGGCCTGCAGGCACCCTTGGGGTCCCACCCGACACCCAACACCAGCCAGAGCTGTCGGGTGCAATCCTCGGTGATCCAGCCCTTCCGCTGCCCGCTGAGTTTTGCGTGAGAAGACGCGAGGAGAAGAGCGCGTTTCCGACCGAAGCGGGAACGCCTGGAAAACGGGCTTCCCCCGATTTCGTTTCCTTGTGCAGCAAAGCCCTCTCGTGGAGGGCTGCAGTAGCTTGCCAGCGAAGAAAGCTGTCTGCTGGGATGTGCTGCCTCTTCCCCGGGGGGCCCGAGCCCGGCCTCGGCCGCGGGGCCGCCATCCCTTGGGGTCCTGCGGAGGGTTGTTAGCAGGGCTGCCCCGCGGCCCCACGCGCAGGCTGGCAGCACGCGGCCCAGACCTCCAAGTGCCTTCGCCTCCCCAGAGCGCCGCCCGTTCACATGTGAACGTCGCATTTCTGCGTTTAATCGTGTACCAATTTCTTGCTCGGCTTGGGGCGAGCGGCTCAGGCTTTCCTGGGAGCTGCTCAGTGTGCTCTTGCTCCAGCCCTGCTGCACGCTGGACCCTTGCGGCGACTTCCCCCAGCTGTGAGGAAGCCGGGAGGARGGAGACCCTTGCCAAAAAGTGTAATTTCTGGGGGAATCGGGGCTCCCCCGGCTCTGTCAGCACTGGCTGGCGTGGTCTGATCCCTTAGAAAAACGCACCCATAGCTCTCTTCRTGGGCCACCACTTTCAAGGCCACCTCGGCGCAGCCCAGCCTGCGGCATCGGCGGCTCTCTCCTGCTCGAGTCGAAGGAGCAGGCGCRTCCTCCGTGGGTGCCCCGGCCGCCCGGAGGTGCCGGGCAGCCTGGGGGCCGACGCAGGCGGCGCGGGCAGAAACGTCTCCTGCCTGCGCGGCGGGGCTTCGCCCCCTCCCGCCTGCCCGCAGGCGCCGGGCCCAGCCTGCCCGCGGCCCCTCTGCACCCCGAGCAGGCAGCATCCTTGCTTTTAATAAGGTGATTTCATGTCAGGTTTCCAGCTCGGCCACTTGGTTAATAAATCCCTAGTGCAGACATTTTACAACCTCCCCTTCTTCCCAGCTCTGTGAACGTATAAGTACCTGCTCTGTTTTCCTTAGCGTCCTTCCAAGCCCACCCATGGGTGCAGGCCAGGGCCGGAGACCATCCAAACCGGCCGTGGAAACGACCTGAACCGCATTGGAAGGGGGAGCGCGCGGCGCGGCGCGGGCCGGGCGCCGCAGCAGGGCCAGCGCCTGCCGGCCACGGGGCGAAGGCTCGGGAGCTGCCGTGCTCTGCCGCGGAGCACGCGAGCCTCCCCGTGGCGCCGGCGAGGCCCCGAGGGCTGCCGGCYGCTGGTATTTCCCCCGGGGGGGACCGTGTGGGCCTGGGTGTTGCTTCGCAGCCCCCGTGCTGGCAGGGGCAGCAGCGGGCAGCCCACGGGTGGGTTGGCCGCCTTCTCCATAGACCTCGAGGAAGGTTGGTGTTGATGGGTTGGAGGGMCGGGAGCCGAAAAAGATGGGCCTGGCCAGGAGCTCTGCTTCGGCTGCTGGCGGGGAGGAGGYGCCCCGTAGACCCCTTCCCCCGAGACGGGAAAGATGCCTCGTCCCACCTCTTGCATTTATTCAGCCTTGACGGAGGAGAAGAAAGGCAGCTGATGCAAAAGAGGCTCGGAGACGAAGCCAAGCAAAGCCGGCGCAGAAACGCCAGCGAAACCGTAACGCCGCTCCGGAGCGGCCGCCCGGCCTTGCTGCGGGCGGGGAGCTCCGCTCTGCCGCCGTGGGGCCCCCGGGGACGCCCCGGCGCTGCGCAGGCACAGCACGCCCCACGCCCTGGCAAGGCTGGAGCGGCGGCCCGAGACTCGCTCGCTGCGGCATCGCTCGGGTCGCGGTGGCACCTGCCCCTCGGGCTGCCCGCACCAAGCTCGAGCGACGTCCGGCCGCCCCAGGGAGGCTGCCCCCGCCCGCGGCTCTGGCCCTTTACATCGCTTGGCTGCGGAGGGGCCCGCAGGTGCTAATTGCCTTAATGGCCCCGAGCAGCTCAGCCAGGTGCTAATTGCCTTAATGGCCCCGAGCAGCTCAGCCGCGGGCTCCGGCTCCGGCCGGGCTGAGCTGCCACCACCACGACCACCACCACCCCCCTTGCTGCTGCCACCCCCCCGCCGCTGAGGCCAAGGGGCCCGGGTAAGGTCTGGGCCGCCCTGCGCAGGGTGGTGTGCCCTCCTGGGGCTGAGCTGGCTCCGGGGCCCCTGCAGCGGCTCCGGCCCCTTGCTGCGGACAGGTCGGGGAGGTGGCTCAGGCTCTGGCCGCCCCGGGCAAGCTTGCGGGGAGGTGTTTGCCTGCATGCCGCTGCGGTAACGAGCTGTGCTTGGGAATGGGCAGTGATCTGCTGCCAGCGGGCACCGTGTGCCTGGAGAAGGCGGGGGGCAAGCCCGGCCCTGCGGCAGGAGCTGCGGCCGGCCGTGCGAGTCCCGCCGTGGGCCGCGCCGCTGGAGCGGCTGGCCCGGTCCCAGTGCAGCGTGCACTGCTTGTTGTAAAGCAGTGTCCTTCACRCCACCACGTACAGCGTTTAAGTGCCTTGAACGATGAACAAATGGCTCTAAGGGATTATTTGCATTTTATTTTGAGGCACTAGTTAATGGTCACCTTGCAAATATTACTCCATTATGAACCTGTAAGTCCTGGATTAATTCCAGGCTGAATAATCACAGCTTGCCTTACTCAAATGCACCCCCCTCGCCACAGCCCCCACCTTGTTCTCCGGTAGTCTCAAATGAAGAAGGTATTTTTCTACCTGAGAGCCTCTTCGGTGTTGCTGGCACTAGCTGTGTGCTTTTCCACCGCAAGACTGGCCCTGTTACGGGAGGGGATGATGGATGCCCTTGTGCTTTGGGGGCATCGATGCCTTATGAATAGTAAACCCCATCAGAGCTGCAGGAGCTGTGCTTTTTCTCTGTGCTGCCTGGGCACTCAATTCCTTTTGTCCTGAATCAGTTTTAATTTGCTGTGCTGGGTATGTGGTTAAGTAATTTTCTTGCACTTCTAGTTACACAAAAATTGTCGTACTGGTTGCATTTGAATTGTATGGTCCCCGCCTCCCTGCCTGGGGGCTGATTGCAGACTGTGTAAATATTTAGTGTTTTTGCTCAAGTGACATCAGCCTTTTGGTTTCTCCAGCCTGCCACCTCTGCTGATATTTTGTATGTTACGGCTTTGGTGGGTGCATCAGCAGGGGCTTGTTCCTCAGTCTCTGCAGGTGGCTCTGGGGGTTGATTTACACTCAATACTGGGCATTGGGGAAGTCTGACTTGAGCGTCTGGGTGAAGATTGGGTGGTTTTGGTACTAGCTCACTCAGAGAACCTGCTTGTGTGTGAGAAGCAATGTGCACGCTTTCTCTGTAACAGAGGAGTAGCAAGAAAAGGGGATTTTTGCAAGCAACTTGCAGGAGCACCCACTGTACCCCCACCAGTGTGTCTGCAGATGTCTTCTCCCCTCTGGAGCTGGATGAGCAGCCCCACAATGTTTCCTTCATGGCCAAGCCGGCAGATGGGGCTCCTGCCTGCAAYGAGCGCTGCTGCTGGGCGCAGCGGGGCTGGAGGGCTGTGCTGGGCTCAGCTCCTGGCATCCCCTGGGAGAGGGGGGCAGCCCTGGGGGCCATGCAGCCACCTTCGGCCGGGGTGGGTAGTGCTGGTCCCCCAGTCCCCTGTCAGTTATGAAGGACTTCCAGTCCATTGCACAGATTTTTGCATCCTAATTATCTCCTTGCAACTGCTGAGCTCCACTTTCCTCAAGGCTCTTCCTCTGCAATGCTACGTCTTGCTATGTGCTTGGTTGCTCAGGAGGAAAGGAATCCTCAACCTCTGCTTAACCATCTCCTGTTACCTTGTCCAAAACCTGTGTCTGAGCCGTTCCTAGCTATGGAGAAGGGAAGATCACAGAGGCTCTTGGGGAGCCTTTCTTCTCAGGGGTACTGGGAAGGCTGGACGTGCTGGGAAGCTCGCAGTGGATTTGTGCTGTGTAGGAAGTATGCTGAGAGTTAGGTGCTGTTTGGTGGGTTTCCTCACTAACTGGGCCCTTGGCAGTGTCATTGGCCTCTTCTGCTCCTCTGGAGGTGGAGGTCTAGGGAGGACCTTGTCAGAGGGGGGGCATGAGGCTGGCTCTGCTCTGCCAGCAYTTAGAGCTATTGATTTGCCATCAGTTTAGCATCTTATCTTGTTTTTTTATTAAATAAAATTAAAAATATAACAACAAATTCACCCGGGCACTTGTGGTGAATCAGTGTGAGATGCTGTGTCCTGTCAAGTCTGTGAAGACTTTAGATCGGGAGGAAGGGCTCGTGGGCTGAATGCCCCTTGATGTCTCGTTTACTCTTGCTGTGCCTGAGCACTGCTGGCCTGTCTGTGCCTGTATGGGGTGTCCTGCAGTGGTCACTCGGCTTCCTTCGGTCCGGGGGGTAAGTGTATGCTGCAAAGCCTGCTCTTAATGTCACTGCCCTGTCTCTGCTGAGAGGCTGGTTGTTGTTTAGGTTTGCTTTTCTCTGTGCTCCAGGGCAGTCTCTGCTCTTCTCCCTGCCTGCTCCCTGGCACCCTTCCCACCCGTTGCCAGCTGTCTCTTTGCGTGCTGAGGCAAAGCATTAATTTTAATTGTTCAGCAATATCTCCTGCTTTGATCAATAAACTACCCTCTGCCATCTTCTGAATAATAATAAAAAATCCCTCTCATGATTTGATTGAAACTATTTTCCCTCGTTGTTTTACACAAGCCATAAAACAGCTTGTTCCAGCCAGCTGTCACTTTGGCTCCTTGCTGCTTTTGTCCTGGTCTGGAGCTCCCTCGGGTGCTTCCCACTCCGAGGGGCCTCTGTCTCGAGGAACAGCCTGTGGCAGCTAGGTCAGGGACCCAAGGCTGTTGGGCAGCTGGGAGATGGTCATTAGCGTCGTTAGCTGCTGTGCTGTCTGCAAAGAGCTGCTGAGCTCAGCTCCCCCCTTGGAGATGCTCCATGCTGCACACTGCTCAAGCAAGTGGGGCAGGTGGGGGGCAGGTTTTCTTGCCGGCTCCTTTCTCTGGGCCATACTGCCTGTGTCATGCTGCTGGATACCCCCATGTGTGGTGGCACGGCTMCTGGGAGCTTTCTGGGGTGGGGGAACAGGAGGTCTGGGGAGTCACCAAGTTTGGCTATAAAATTAGTGGTGCTTTGTGTAAAGTGCCTKTAAGTAGCAGGACTAGTTCCTGCAGGATGGTGTGGGTGCTAAAAATGCATCTGACCTCAAAGTGGCCAAAATTCCAGGAAATTTAAAAAAAATCAACAAAAAAGAACATAGAGGGCTACTAAATAACAGCCCTCCCTGCCCTGAGCCTGGGAGAGCATTTTGGGGAAAGCGTTACATGCTCGCTCCTTTATCTGCTTCTCTACATGCCTGCTGTGGCTGGAGATGGGGTACTGGTTTGGAAGCTCTGGTCTGTGCAAGCTGGCTGTTCTCGGGCGACCACAAGGGTGCCAGACCTCGAGCTTTCAATTTGTTACTGGCATTTGGTTTGCTCTTGATGGGAGCTTGTCCCTGTGCTCTGATGTACCTGTGTCTGTGCTTTGAGACCCGGGGGCTCTGCGAGCTGGCGGGGCTGTTAGAGGGTGTGGGTATCTCCTCTGGGGTTGAGGGCYGAGGATGCTGGGGGATGTCTTGTTGATTTAGCGAGTAAGGATCAACTCCTCACTGTTATTAGCTAGGTATAAGTTAAAGGTGATGAGGTAGCCTGCAATTAAATGCACTAGAGGAGTTCTGTGCCCTTCTCTGAAGCGTGGGGGCTGGGTGGAGGTGGGCTCTGGGAGGCAATGGGTTGTTACCCCGTCCTCCCYGGCAATCTGTGCCCTGTGCTGGTGCCAGGCTGGGAGAGAGCCAGATCTTTCCTGCTGCTTGTTTACAGATACRGGATGKTTTTTTTTTCCTCTTTAGCCTTTCTCTGCTTTCTCCATTTGCAGAGAAGTTGAGCAGTCGGCTCCCTGCTGCTGGGGAAGCACRTGCTTCCTCGCGTGGCAAGCTTGAGGACTCCCTGCAGAGATCYCTAGGGAGCTCTGCCTTCCTGGTCCCTGGCAGCCCTCGGAGAGGGGTCAGGGTCTGGGCTGGAGCAGGCTCCTCTGGGATGCTGAATAGTGGCTGATTTGGGTTTTGCTTGAAGATTCCCCCTGGAAATCGAGTGCGGTGTTTGCCCCAGCTTGGATGGCTGAGAAGGGCTGAGCAGCTCCGCTGGGCCCCAGACGCGGGTTTGAGGGAAGGGAGCCTGTGCAGTAGGTCTCCTCGTTGTGTAAAAGGGGGAACAGATCGTCAGCTCCTCTTACCCATCCCCTCAGATTGCCGGCGCAATAACCATCTGTGAACATCTGTATGGTCAGATACACAAGCCAGCAGCACAGCTTTTTAGCCAGGAAAGGCAAAATCCRTCTCTTTATCTTGGCTGTGCAAACACTGGCTGCATGTAGCAATTTTCTTCCCTGCCTCCATGTTCTGCTGRTGCAAGTGAGCAGAAGGCTGCTGGAGCAGAATCAGACTGCTCCAAGAACAATTTTGGACACTTCCTTCTGACACTTCTGCCATGTGCAGATATCAGACCCTGTCTTAACTGCTAGACAGGGCAACATCCTAGCCCTGTAAAGCTCTAGACAGAGGCAGTGTGTGCTGGGCATGGTCYCTGGAGGTAGGGGAAGCTGCAGAAGCAGAGCCCATGGGTGCAGTGAGAATGCAGTGTGCTGAACCTGGACTGAGGACTGGAGGGAGAGCAGGTGCTGACCTGGGAGGCAATGGCCACTTTAGSATGAAGACATCAAGTCAGCAGGTATGATAAGGCCCCTCGGCACTCATGGGGCAACAGAAATGGCCTCAGAATGGTTGTGGATATAATGGAAGGTTTTCCTGTGCTCCCAGAGCTGGTGGAAATAGAGCAAGTTATATGTAAAAGAAAAAAATATATAAAGTTATAGACCTTTTGTCAGCTTGGAGGGGTCCTACAGCGTTTGTCCTCTTGTGATACCGCCGCCCTGGGTTTGTCACTTTGATCCATGGTTGTAGTTGGAATAATCTCAGAGAGGAGATGGGCTCTGCAGATGTGTCTGCTCCTGACCTTGCTCTTTCAGGCTCAGGGTGACTCATGCAATTAGRCAGCAGTTTAGCACCTTTTCAGTGCCCGATCTCCTCTGCACTCTGAGTTYTGACAAAACAGCACAGTCCAGGCCTGTGGCAAGCGTACTTGAATTCCTGGGCAGGCTTTTCCAGGGAGATGTTTCAGTGCAAAGATGCAGAGGAAGACCCTTCCCCCCGGGATGTTTCTTCCTCCATCTCTGGCTGGTGTGGATGCTCTTCATTGTGCATGTTATCATCATCATGTTTGCAGTTCCCTTGAGTCCTTGCTCTCAATTACCCCTGTGAGGATGAGTCCCACAGGTTAATTGGATATTGTATCTAAAAAACAAAAGAAGTACTCCATTATTTATTTGTCCTGTATTCATTGTGCTTTGGTATGAATTCAATGCCATTATTTTTTGTTTGCTTTCTGCAATGGAAATAAAAGAACCACTCTGCTGGCTTCCTGTCTCACCCCTGTGTTGCGCTCTCCTGTGTACCTGCTCTAACCCAGAAAGAYCCTTTTCAGTCTCCCTGTGTCTGGAAGCTTTGCACTCATCTGTCAGCCCAGTGCCTTGGTCTGATCCTGCCCCATTTGGAGCTGGAACGAGCATCGTCCTGTGCAAAACAGGCTTTTCTAAGGACCAGTTCCAGCGGGAGCACAATCCTGCTGGAGGACCTGATCCCACTGCAGCRTTTTCCAGGTGGTGGCTTGCGGAGCTGAGAGTTGTGATTTTGCTGCTTGCTGCTCTGGGGCCTTTTGCAGGGCCAGCAGTAGTGACACAGGTCTCCTTACCCTCCCTCCAAGCAGTGGTAATGCATCTAGGGCCCAGCAATGTGTGAGTCGGTTCCAGTTGCTGCCTCGGTCACAGGCTTTGCTCCTTGGTYGACACGAGGTGTCACCTGCCCTTGTGCTGCAGCTCATGCTGCAGTCCTGGCCATCAATATTCCTGCCCCTGTGAAACCACTTTGCCAGGTTTTAACACCGCAGGTGCATAGTCTGGTCTCTGGTGGTGAATTTTATCCATCACTTATTCCTACTTGGTACTGGATACTTTAACTGGTTTCTGGTAAATGAATTTGGTTTATGTCTCATGAGGTTGCTGATTTGGTTTCCTTAACCTCTTAAGAGGGACTCCTGGGCCAAAGCATTTGAAAAATTCAGATAARTCGCACTATTTCCTCTACTGTCAACTACTTATAGCTTGGAGAAATTTGATTCCAGTGCAGAAGACCTGCTGGCACATGCCTGCCATGTGTTCCCCTAAGGACTTTTTAAAATCCTGCTTTTAATAATCAGATTGGAGCATTTCCCTCACTGTAATGAGGCTTAGATCTGTGGTTGCCTGGACCTTTCTTTTAGATGGGAGTGGGGTTTGCTATGGTGTGATCTGGTGCCATGGTGTGATTTCCCCCCCCCCCCCCCCTTTGTAATTTGGAAGACAGATTTTTGAGGTAATTGTTTAGGGAGCAGGATGGAAATTATTTTGCTTTGCTGTGTGAAGCCTGCAGTCTGCYTCACGAACATCACGGGAGGAGCTGTGGGGACAGCAGGAGTTTAGGGGAGGTGGATGAAAATTCAGGTTGCAAATTTAGTCTTCCCTGAGCTGACAAAACATGGTGAGTTTTTTCCATGGAAAATTGCAGCATTTCAACACTTGTCTCTGTCTCAGATGGTAAAGAAAAGGTGATTTATTTATGCAGTATGTAAATTGAATTACATTTCAGAGCATTCACGAAGTCGAAATCCTTGAGCTTCTAGATACTTTGAAGTAACCTGAAATGCTGGGTCTGAGCAAATGCAGCCCAAAGCTGTGTCTTCTCCCAGCAGTGTGATTGAGTGGTGGTGGGGAGGTTTGTCCTGGGACTTGTGTCCCGTGTCTCTCTGGCAGAGAAATGCAGCTTCATGTGCATTGCAGACACTTTCTGCCCTCCTGGGTTTTCGCTAAGGAGGAAGAGCCATGGGTGGRTAACATGTGGAGGGCAGGTGCTGTGCTGGGGTATCTTGACCTGGGACTGCCCACTACTGAAATGAAGACAGATTTCTCCTGGGCTCCAGCCTCCCTACACCCTCTGAGTTGCCTTGGGCTTTCTAATATATTAAAAAGGGGTTTTAATTTTGATTCTTCGTGTTGCCACCTGAGCCTGGCTTGGGGCTGCTGCCTGGTATCTGCCAGGGAGGCTTGCAAGCTGGTGGCATCAGCCTTGTTCTCAGCCCCTTCCCCTTGGCATGAAGGCAGGGAGGATCAGACCAGGAGGCCCAAAGCTGGAGAAAAAGCTGGTATCAAAGTATTTCCCACATGCCCTGTCCCTAGTCTGTGGGCAAAGGCTTTTAAAGGGATTCAGGGTGGTGATGAGGCTGGTTACATCCTTTTGCCTTTCTGTTGTAGCGAGATGTCCTTTTGCTGCTTGTTTGTCAGGCTTTTTACTGCTTTGGGGTGTCCCACTTGGCTCATTTCTCTGGCAGCTCCTCCTTGCAGGGAGTAATTAGTGCTACACTTGAGCAGTCGATAGTGCAGTGAAGGTAAATGGAGGAGAGGCGGGAAGGGAGGAGGGCTGGGGAGGAGGATGTTGCTGTGCGCAGCGGGCTGGGATGAGACCCTGGGAGCTGGCCAAGCTAATCCTCTTGCCTGGTCGTAATTACAGGCTGGCCTGGCAGGAGGTCCTGCGGGTAGGAGGGARGCCTGTTCCCCATGTAGAGGAGATGGCAGGAGACCCTCATCTTCCTGTGGAAATGAGCAACTACAGGGCTCATGAGAAGCTGTCCTGGGTGTTGGAGATGCATCTGTCCCAGGCTGGGTGTGAGTCAGGAGGGGCAGAAATGGCCTTTTAGACGCCAAAGCAGAGATGTTCTCCCTGACCATGGGCCAGCTGGGGTTGATACCAGAGGTGACCAGTAGCACTCAGACTTTTCCAGGCTGGGCTGCAGCAGGCAGGGAGGGCTGTGATATGCCATGAGGCCTCAGGGTGTCCAAGCACCTAATATTTAGGAATATGGGGTAGAAGGGCTTGTGTTTAGAGCAGCCACAGGGACTGTAACATAGGGGTGTGTGAGTATATACATACATACATATATACACACACACACACACACACACACACACACACACACACACACACACACACACAGTGCGTGCATGCTGCAGACTGCAGCAGGAAAGGCAGGATGAGGCCTGGGCTGGTGCTGTGTCCTACCTGCTTTGGTGATGGAGCTGGTGCAACCGGCCTTTGCTAAAGCTCCTCAAGTGGTTTGCTTGTACAGTGACCAAGGCCCTGTGTCTAAATCACTGCAGATGAATGGCTTTGGCTGCTAAGCCATTTAGGTAGGTTTGCTTTTCCAAAACTTCGAGGGCTGGTTTTTGTGAATGCCCAAGCGTTCAGCAGCTCTCGGGAACATCAGCACAGCTTTGTTGCTGGCAGTTGAAAATAGAGAGAAAAATACCCCCCTCAGTGTTCATTGCAAAGCAGAGAGGAAGAGGAAATGAATGTTCTTGGGCTTTTTTTCTAAAGGGATAACAAACAACAGGAGCGGGAAAAGCCAGGAGAGGAAGTGATTCATATGTTTAATTTGCCCTCCAGTTCTTATCACTTTTTTTTTTTTTTTTTTTTT